>NW_028289633.1:0-201490 GCF_059628265.1 Tinamus guttatus | reverse complement strand
ATGCTACAATGTTTATTATTGTAAAATTTTACTCTGCAGCTACCTAGCAAACTTGGTTGTTAAGCAGTTCCCCAAGGTATTACAGAGACACTTAAAGAAAAGAAGGGAATGTTTGTCTTTCCTTACATATACGTGGCATTAGAAGGGTCAGCACAGGGCCTTTTATTTTTTTAATGCCTACTCCATCCCGGGCAGGAAAGAGATTATAGCTTTGAAGGTGAAAGACAGATACCAACCGTTTCTGCTAAATCTCTTGGCAGTAATGCTATCAGCAAATAAATGTGCTGAGCTTCAAAATTTGAATGTGAGTATACTTCATTGGCAAGGTCTTCTCCTCAATCCTTTGCAGCTAATCAGCTAGGATGAGGTGTTAAATTCACCTCAAACCTTAGAAGGAGGCTAATGGGTTACACATTATGTCCTGGGTTTGTGTTGCCCCCACAGCTGGAGTGTTTGACAGTCAACAAAAAGAAGCACAAAACACAACATTTACTGCAGCCTATCAAAGCCAGCAGCAAAGCCCCTGGATGCTTCGGGTCAACAGCATCATTGGAAACATGATGGCCTACAGATACATGAAGTACACAGAATAGAATAAAATGTTGACTACATGAAAGCTTTAAGATATGGAAGCCCTAGGTCAAAATCTATGCACATTGTTTTTTTTTTTTTAATATGTTTACTTAATAAAAAGTATTACTTTGCCTTCTACATTTTTATTTGTTGTTTTAAAATATATAAAGACTCTCAAGATGTTAATTTATTTGTATTTTTGGGTGGTTGAAAAGAGACTTTCTGAGATACTTCACAGAAAAATGAACACCAAAAATATTTTCTAGGCTATATGTCCAAAGTACAGATTTAATAAAACTTTCAGGAATAATAGACAATACTGTATCAAAATTGAGAACTAAGATGTGATTTGGTGCTACTATGAAGTGACACTGCTAATGGTCAGTTCAAAATGCAGGCACATACCTAAAAAATAAATAATGATGCTATCTAAATTTCTTGTCAAGAAAAAAAGGTCTTTAATTCATTCTGTGATTCATTCTACATCGCTGCTTCAGAGTGCTAGATCTCTGGAAAAAGTATGTTAAAACGAAACTGAAGGTTCATTTGAAGAACACTGTACATATTTCATTGAAGAATCATGTATCTATTTCTCACCATGTGAATGTCTGATATTAATGCAAAGGATGATTTGAGCCATTAAATATGGATCAATGTCTATATTTTAGCCATCTAAATGTACTAGACATGCACAACAATTACAAGAAAAATGCTGATTGATTATGTTGTAGAGTTATCAGCAGATGCATTTAAAAGTAAGGCATCTATTTAAAAATATGAATATCAAGGAGATGCGAATTCCATCTATGAAGCAAACAATTTTGTTTCATCACAATAAGCATCATTGACCCTGACTATGAATGGTGTATTTTTAAACTAGCTGCAAGATGATTCAATCTCTGCAGTCTTCTGCTAAGATGAAAACGTTTTGTTTTAAGCAAGGCTTATTCAAAGCCATTTTCTCTTCAGTAGCCATTATGAGAGACAAATTTATGAACACGACAGATTAAAAACTTCTATAAAAGTGCATATTAAGAGATTTGTGAAGATATTCTAAATGCATTACTGAGTCTGTGAAATTAAAGATAAAAAAACTTAGGAGGTTATCTAATCCACCTCACTGCTCACTACAGAAGCATTTCCTAATGTTATATTTTCCAATTCTCTGTTTTATACAATCTTAAACAGATTCACAACATTTGACCTACCCTAAATGTTCCTGGGTTGAGATTTTTTCCTAGTTATTCCGCAATCTGAATGCTCTATAGAACTTCCCTTTCTCTCTGGTGAGTATCCTCTGTATGTGTGTGCGCTGAACTAACCTTCTTGCTTAGATCTGGAGGCCAACTTTTCCCTTAGAACTGAAGTTTTCAGCACGTGTGATTCTTTTTTTGTGCTTCACGTGTTTTTGCTCTTTTAAAATCCTTGCACTGTTTCTTGTAACGTTTTCAAATAAATTATTCTTCACTTTTAAAAAGGTTTTAGGATCAGTTTTCTTATGATTTTGAATACTTTTTTTTAAAAAAAACCATGATCTTAAATGAATGCAATAGAATTCAGTGCTTTTTGCCACAACCCTCTCAACTTTAAATATTGATTTTCCTAAGAAAAAAGGAGCTTTTACAGTAATTGTTTTACACATTTATTTCTGCCCCTTATTCTACTTTTAGAGGCTTTTTGACTCAGTTTTAGTTTTAACCGATTTTAAATACAGCTGATTTGAACTGTATTTGACAGAGGCACAGGGATCTCAGAGTCAGAGAGCTCCTGCAAATCAGTGCACACAAGGTATGACTGGGTGTCACGAGTGGTCCTGGACACCCATTGTTGACTGTTGCTGCACCAGCTGAAGCCAGGTGTTGTGTTGTGTCGTGTTGTACTCACCTGCAGCCAGGAAGCAACAGTCGCCAGCAAATGGCACTGACACCGTGGCCATCCCGGCAGTGCTCAGGCACCTCCAGGCCAGCTACTAACAGCTTAAATTAACGTGAGAAGGAATTTAAACAGCATTGGTACAAGCCATTTCTAAAGGAAGGGATGAATGTTGCAAAAAGGCATAATAAAAATTAGTGCAAAACAGATGCATATTTGTTTTATCTTACTTACAAAAGTTCTAGTGAACTGATACTGCAGACTGAAATTAGAGGTAGCATGAGAAGTAGTTTAGTATCCCCTGCCTTTACCGTATTCATCGCTGTGTATAAGTACACTAGGAAAAATATCTCATGCTGAATATAGCACTACCTCTGCAGCCTTTATTCATCATGTAATAACAGGTGAAGAATCAAAATAAATTTCACACATCAAACATTGTGTTTTTAACGCTGGCTATATAATTCTTGTTTGCAGCAATGAATATCTTGTTTAAGCAAAGTCTTAGTTCAATAAAAACATATTCAGAAATAGCTTACCGGGTTTTATTCATCAAGTCTGCTCCACGTGCTTTGTAATAGTCTAAATTCTGTTGGAACTGGTGTGTCACTGGCCTTGGATTTTTCTAAATAAAAAGAAAGTGTTGGAATTAAATATATATATGCACACACACACTCAAATACCTTGCTGGAGCGTTCTGAAACAACTTAGAGCAAAGAGTAAAAGAATTTTTATTACTGAAGATACATAGTTTAAAAAAAAAAAATCCCCAGGACTGTAGTTTCTAAAGACAGTAATATAACTATATAAGTGAAGTCTTGAAGTAATACCAAGGCATTTAGTCTACTCCATGCTTACAGAAATTAGTTAGTGTTCCTCCATATCGAGATTAGACTGTTGAATGCAATGGATGATGCTTCTAATTAGATTTATAATTTACAGGCAAGTTCAGATCCAGATCTCGTTTTGCTCTTCCTTTAACTCAGACACAGATTTTTACCACCTTCAAACTTCAAAGAGATGTTTTTAAAAGAAAAGATAATAATAAGGACCAACTTACTAGCTTAGCTTACAGTTTAAAATGCACGCAGGTTTAAGTCTTGGTAAAGCAAAGAGTAACTTATCGAGCCAAACAACCTACACACAACCACTAGATGGCACACGGAACCTTCCTTCTGGCTAAATTTCACCCTGCTAAAAGCAGAGGCCCCGAATAGAGAGCTGCTCTCATGTAATATAATACATATAATTAATACTGAAATGTAAAACTGTTTATTAATCTTCACCTTTGCCACAGAGAAACTATTTCATTTAAGCACATTGCCTGCAGTAGTACTGAAATCATCTCTTTTGGATCTGAAATTCCATCAAAGATGGATTACATGTATAGCACAGTAATGTTTAAAGATATTTGATTTCCTTTACGAACCATGAAGGACATTATTGGCAAATAGAAAATTTTAGGAAAATATTTTTAAAGTAAAAAAAAAAAAAGCATATGGATTGAACTAAAGTAATAAAGAGCTATAGAAAGGTCTATATATATGAATACATATATTTATATTCACATTTACAAAGAGCAATGGTTTAAAAGAATCCATTTCTAGTGTAAGGAAAAGGAAAATGATAAATACTCCTCAGCTTTTCTGTGTAATAATCAGAGGTATTGTATAAAAGATCTCTAAATGGTTTTCAAATATTTGCTTAAAGGTTTATTAGCTAATACACCTTGTGCTCTGATATGCTTTCTTCAGTCCTGTTGAAAGTGGAGTTTTAATGAACTACACAATAAGCTTTCTGAAATGGTTGTTCACAGATGAAAGATATTCTGGTTTTGATGTGTTCATTCTTAAGCTCTTTTTCACTTTCATGTGTTCTATCTTTTCACTCCAAATTGCAAGATGGACTAAGGCATCCACACTTTATTCTCTGATTTTTGAGGAATTGCTGTAAACCCTCCTTCCTTGCTAAACTTCCTGATTTTTTGGAGGACAAGGTAGAGTTTGCATTTTAATGACCAAAATATTGCATATGCACAAAAGAGAGAGGAAGATTTGAAGAGACTGGAGATACCAAAGGCCAAGGATGGTCTCTGGGGTCAAACTTAAGCAGGGAATTTCCAGATCTTTCATGTTGTCAGACTTAATCTGGTATGAAATGCCTCATTTCCTTTCTTTGGAAAGACATTAAACATATTTTAAAGATATCCTGTTTGTAATGTTCCTGAAAAGAAATGAAACAACAACTAAAAGCTATTAGACAAGCATTAAAGAAATCCTCATCTGTTCTGCCACCCACATAGCAATGGCCGCTGTACATTTTTCTTCTCTTGTTATAAAAACAATATTTGCATAACTCTACCCATTCAGATGGCTTATAAGTCAGTCCTCATCAACTGACAGCAATAACAATGAATCAGCTTTAGTTACTATTGCTCCAGTTTGGTAATTCAATGCATTTCTATGATAATCAAATCCAAACTGACGTGAGGAGGATAACCGATGGCTCTGCGGCCACTCTTCAAGTAACTAAACAGTGCAACTCTCCTCTCATGAACTGAATAACTTTTTGCATATGTGACTCGATGACCATTTCAACAAGCCACCAGAACAAGCAAAGGTTAAAACAGCTGCTGCTTCTAATTCACAGAGCAGCCCTTGAAAAAATCCCTTGAACAGTGGCTAGCTCAGCTTCACAAACAGTTTCCAATAACTCAGTATATATTTTAATCTTAGAAAAAACAATGGAATTTCTTTTCCACCAACCACCAAACCAATAGTATGATTACACTTTGCTTCTGAAAAAAAATAAAGGAGGAAAAGATCTTCTGGAACGGTTTTTTGAAATGTATTTATGCAGAAATGACAAGCAATTCAAGACATGAAAAGCTGATCTACTATCTAAGCACTTAAAGCCATTAATAGGAATAATGATCTAACTTGAACGTATGAATGAGGCTCAAGCACTACTTTCACAGGGGCCTATTTAAATTCCTATGAGGTTTAAAGGTATCAAAGGAAGCAGCAGTTTAAAGTACTATTACATGCAGTGAAAAAAAAAGCCCTCGGAAAAAAATAATGTTGAAAAAACAACATCAGAACTGCAAGACAGTAAATACCAATGGTTATGGCTGGAAATCCTCTAGCAACTCTACAAAGATATCCTTTCAGAAAATTCTATTAAAGAAAATGGCTACATATGTTAGGAGGCAAGTATCTACAAAGCAGTATCAACGAAATATCAAATATTCCTGAAAGCTGCACTTCAGAAAGCAAAAAATACAGTTTGTTTACATCATTATGATAAAACGCTCTTTATCTTTTATACTGCTTTTAACCCTTTCAATAAGTTATATATAAAAAGCATAAAGGAAAACTTATACAGTCACAAAGTCTCTGCCCTATCAACTTTGAACTAATTCCTCTCCCTACGCATCCGCTTTCAACTCTCCCTTGTACTATATGTTCCATGCATTAGGAGAGAAGATCAAATACATTTGGTTTAAAGCAAAAACATAGCTGTGCTGTTTAAAATATTCACAGTAGCCATACTTCTTTTCTACACAGTGTGATTTAGATTCTATTTCTGTTTTAATTCCTTAGGCTAGCGAAGTTTTCCCTATTTTGTTCAATTTATCTGAGTATTTTGACTACTACCTCAGACAAAAATCTTTTCTTTTAAAAGGAAAGCGTTGTTGTTCATGACCGTGAAATCAACTCTTCAAATCAGTAGCTTGCTGAGTGCCCCTACTAAATTGCTTCAGGGCATTAAATGGATTAATACATACATATATATATATAAATATATATATATAGCTTCCAAAGAAACAGGACACAGAAACCGGACAGAAAAGCTGCCCATGCCTGTATCATACACCCCTCTTCCTCACATTCATTTTGTACTAACGAGTCTGCTGGTTTTACAGTTATGCCCCTATTCTGATATATTTACCTAGCATGAGCTTAGTTTCAAACTGGTACTTCTGAAAGGACGACCTACTAAATACAGCCATAGAGGCACCTGTAGAAACCGCTGGGACTTCTGTCTCTGCACGCCAGCTGCAGCCCATGTAGCAGAGAGGCTTGAAATGCTTCAGGTTTCTCTTAAGGATTTCGGCTTCTGAGCCCCGCCCTGGCCTTGAATAAAAGATTCCCCCATCCGTCCTCATTTTAAACGAGAGAAACCTGCTAAGTCCCCTCATTTACACTGTGTAGTTGGATTTAAAAAAAAAAACCCATGTGTCTGCCTGCAAGCGTCCTTTAACCCTGTCATCCCTCTCTGTTCTCGGTCATGACCCCATTTCCTTGCTCCAGTTCCCATGCTGGGAATTCCCAGGCACTTTCTCTTCCCTCCCTCTCTTCCCGAGTAGGGAACCGAGTCTCCCCCAAGGCTGCCTGTGCTCAGCTTGCACAAGCTGCTGGGAACCTCCGTGCATTCCCAACAGGAAAGGTCCCTGCTCCCGCGGTTACATCCTCCAGCACAACTTCGCACGCAGCGAAACACGGGGTTGCTGCAACTCCGGACGACTGCGGAAAATCCGGCGTGCCGGCCATGTTGCCCACGCACACGGACTGCACGGGGAGAGGGGCAAGAGGGACGTTTCTGTCCTGAACTAAGTCACTGAGGGGAAGAAGAAAAAAAAAAAAAAAAGGAGGGGGAAGAAAGGCCGCCCTTCCCCTGCCCGGCTTCCAGAGATCGTCTGCATGCAGTTACGGACCGAGCTGCTGCAATGAGCAAAGCAAGGCCCTGTGACACCAGCCACAGAACGGGTGTTTCGGCAAATCAGGAAAACCAGGTTACTGCTGCAATGTCCTCTTTCACCGTTGGAATACACTGTTTGTAAAAGTTTACTTGTGGGTGTTGGCGGGGAATCTGTAAAACACTTTTTTATTCTTCATCCTATTTTCTCTATCCTTTCTTTGTACATGATCAGAAAAAAAAAATCAAGTAACATTTTGCACAATAGCTGGAGGTTCAGAGTAAGTGACTACAGTAAAAAAAGATTTTCAGGACATCTGATGAAAGATGAGACTTATTTTAGTGAACATGCTATTGCTTCAATGCCAAGGGAAAAAGCGCTCGTCATTAGAGAAATGAATTGCTCAGCTGTTTACAAGCAAAAAGCTCTGGGGGAATTTCTCAAGGCCCAAAACACAAAGCGTTGCAGGGTTACACAAACATATGTTGCAGGTGTTTTAGGGTAGACAGGTGGGAAAACCTCAACTGCTAAAATAATACTCTGCTTAGTAGATTGTATCTGAAACTAGATAACCTAAAAGCAATGGAGGAAAAGCAAACAAACCAGACAGTGAATTAGACATACACACAGCAATATTCTCATTAAAATAATGATCTCATAGTGCCAAACAGGATTTTTTAAATTAGGCTTTTTCTTTTTTTTTCTTTTTTAATATTAAAAAGTGCTGCCAAATATATAATCTAAAATTTTTAAAATAAGTACATTGTAAGCCCAGAACAAAGAACAGGCTGAATTACAAATCAAAAAAGGAAATAATAAGGATGCGCTATTGTTCTTTTTATTTAAACACCTTTTTTTTTTTTTTTTTTTTTCCCCTAAGGAGGTAGGTTACTATAATATCCCCCCTCTTTGTTGACAAAGCAGTATTAGATTTATTATAATTATTCTAAAGCCTAAGATATTTTTATATTACAATGCCATTTTTTGCTTTCATTTGCCTCTAAGTAGAATTGGAGAAATATACTATCCTATATTCCCTAATAATTAGGAGGTTTGCAAGGGTTTATTTTCTACATCACATACACTTTTCTTCAAAAAAGATGATGCAAATAGAGCAAAATTTGTACCTGGAACACAGCTGAAATATAACTCAAATGTGG
The DNA here is from genome assembly GCF_059628265.1 of Tinamus guttatus. Classification (NCBI taxonomy): domain Eukaryota; kingdom Metazoa; phylum Chordata; class Aves; order Tinamiformes; family Tinamidae; genus Tinamus; species Tinamus guttatus. The sequence goes on along the minus strand of NW_028289633.1, from coordinate 193,186 downwards.
ATGAGAAGTACACTTAATTGAGTTCAGCAGCAGTTTTTTTTTTTTTTTTATTAAGCACTAATAATTAATATGAAGTGCACATTAATGACTACCCAATAGCTTAATTGCACAGAGAATTTAACCTTTCTTCTCTTTACTCTTTTGTCAGGTATCCAAGAAGCTGTCTCCACTCTACAACTAGACTTATATAGTATAAACAACGGCTTAACATTACCTAAACATTTCAAAATATTTTGCACACAAAATAAACAACCCACCCAAACTCTGCAGCACCCAAAGCAAAGGCCACTCCCAAAACGACGCTCTCCTTTCACCTTCTAACTTTTCTCCTCCCTAGTTATTTGTTCTGCAAAACCACATGCCCTGACTGCGGCACGAAAGGTATTTTCATCCACCTACAAACCACGCTGTGAAATACTTATTGCAAAGAAGGCAAATTATGAGACATAAGGGGACAGAACATTGCTGATATCCATGTGATTTGGTGCCAGTAGTAAAAGATTATTCGATACATAGGTTGATAGCTTGCATGTATCAATCCTCCATGTGAGAGCAGCGCAACAACACAAGAAGTATCATGCACAGAACTAATAAAGAACTTCCTTTAATCACAGGAGTCAGGAGATCTGTACGCTAATACTGGCTTTGGCAAAGAAACACCATAATCCCCAAACTGGGAATAATACTTCCTGTTTACGTTTTTCAGAAAGATGCTGTGGGTCTCAATCGCAGAACTTGTTATTTACAATGCAATAACGGCATGAAGAATTACCATGTTTAATTGGTTGTAAGGAAAACTAGGAAGATCTATTTTTCTGAAACAAAAAGAAAAAAATCCCAGAAAGAATTTAAAAGGAAGGAATATTCAGTTAATTGGGTCAAGGCAAGAAGAAACCCCCAAACTCCGATCAAGCTGAAATAAATTATCTCCACTTTTGTTTTGTGGCAATCCTTTATTCCCCCGGCAACTAGAAATCTCAGATACCAGGGAGATATTTTAAATACCGTGCGTTAGGGTCTGTTTTTAACTTTATACACATATTTCTTCTCCCACATGGGCATTCCATGACAAGAGACAAAGAAATGAAAAAGTGCCAACTGAGGTTTATAAACACTTCAGTGACTTGAATGAAAGAAATTTCTAGTTGTGTATTTTGGCTCCTCGTCCTAACTAATTGGAAAGCCTTTTCTTCATTTATAGTTTTACACTATACTGCATTTTAACAGGTAGATCAAATCATATCCCATCAGCTGTCATTGATATTCCAGACAAAAAGACTCCAATCTGGTGACGTGCAAGTTCATAACCTGCGTAAAGCCCCCAACTTAAAACAGAATCGCTTAAGTACCTTTTAAAACTGCCTCTTAATTTGGTCATCTATTTTTCAGCTGAACTCTTGGTTTTAAGAAGTAAATTAACTAAATAGTGAGGTATAAATCTGACAGTGCTCAGCCCTACCCCATGACAGATTTACACTCTGGCATCTTGCAGCCCTGCACAGTTCGGAGCAGGAGTTTTACTACAGTGGAGAGGAGAAATCGAGGCGTTTGAATGGCACGCACAGCAAGGCTTGCTTTAAACCCAGGAATGTTCCAAATGACGAGATTTAAAATATGACATCTTTATGTACAGAAAAGCCACCACATTATGGTTTTATTGGCACTCGTTTTGGACAACCTGCATAACTCACGGATGGCTTTGAGAGTAATGCAGCTATCCTAAGCTTACACCGGTAAAATTCTTGTAACTGCACTTGCAGTGTTGTATCTTCTCCAGATACACGTTTGTACGTAAATTTCATATATCAGTGAAAAAAAAGAACATTTTAAAGTTATTTAGATTACTCCTGCTACCTGGAAAAAAAAACAAAAACAAAAAACAAAAAAAACCTTTATGTTTGGCAAATTATGTGCTACATAAAACACTTAAAAACGGTCCCCGAGTGGGGTAGAGCCACATGCACATAGTACAACATGCCAAAATACAAACAAATTTCCTCAAATGCCTTTTCTCTACAACAAGTTAGTACTTACTATTACTTGCCATTAACAATTTTAATACTTATTAATACTTACTACTTCCACAGTAATACTTACTATGGAAACATGCCAATATACCAGTAGCATATCTATACTTCTATCAGAAGAGACTGAACTTGAATTCCATTGCAACAGACCTGGATACAATTCAGTATCTAATCTTTCATATATTACTGAAAAGTTTAGAATACAATTTTATATACAGTTTTTGTTTTGCTAATCTTTGTCAAATAAATAAATTATGATGGAAATAAAACACTTTATTCTACCTAATCAAAAGTTATGTATTTTAAGGGCTTTCTTTTGAAAAATTATCTTGCATATCAGGAATGATTAATTGAATTGTCAGGTTGCACACAAGAAGAACCGTAATCACCTCGTTTTAACACCATTAAATACATTTTATTACTGTAATTTTATACGTAATACTATTACTCTTTAGGAGAAGGTCAGTAGTTTTAAATGACTTTTTTTACACATAAATAAACCAATCACTCCTGAACAAATCCACATGCAGTAAATTTTACTGGTGGCTAAAGCAATTAGCTAAAAGTGCTCCTTCCCCCCCCCCTTTTTTTTTCTCCTCTCCTTTTACTTTAACATTAAATGCAATCAGATTGCTCTTACTTGTACTACTAAGGACATCACCTTACTTAAAGAGAAAGAGCAGTTGAAAATTTCAGTTTCTAAAAATATTCTCTCTTCCATCTTGCCTCTCAAAAATACCTGTCTCTCATGACAGAGCACATGAATTTCCAATGGATATTAAATAGGGATGCTGATCAACACAGCATAATAGTCTCTCTCTCTCTCTTTTTTTTTTTTTTTTTTTACTTTAATGTTTGCAATTCTGAGTCCAGCTGTCAGCAAGTAGCTGTCTTCACTGTTTAGTGAAGAGCGGACACGTTACTTGCTATTCTTTACAACGCTATTATTTACTAGTATTAGTTAGAGGGCTACAGTGATACATGTGATCTTGAGAAACAAGAAGGACTGGAAAGGAGGCCTGATTTTGGTAAGACTTAACTAGCTGGCTAGTGAACCACTTTCTAGGGACTTTTACATATGACATAAGAGATGCTTTAGGGAAGTGGTAGGTTTTGAAACAAAGGTAAAAAAGGGGAAGAGGATTTTTAATTTGTGGCGTGTGTACAATTTTTATGTGGCACTATAGCAACATGCTTATTCCAGGTAATTTATCATTAAACTCACAGCTGCCTGTCATAGCTTATTGTATTAATGAAAACCAGAAAAAAATATAAAACAGTAATTCTTAAAGAGAAAATAGGGTCTCCTTTCTTGTAAAACAAAATTTTCTGATTTCAAGAACACTAATATAAAAAAAACAAGCTAATAACATATTTCTATATGCAAAATATATGCAAGCCTTAATTGTATAGTCCAAGTTAAAAAGTCTGGCATCAATTTAAGAACAAACCCCTTCTATTTATTTAAACTGAGATATTTAGATTACATCTAACCTTATTGCACTTGTGAGCTTGGAAGTCACGATGATCCAAATGCTTCAGTTTACTACCAGGAACTGAACACGGATGCAAAACTAGAGCGCTTTGTCAGGGACCACTAAATCACAGAAGGGAAACGCATTTCTTTTTGGTCTCTACTAGTTGCTGTTCCCTACACAGACAAGGAGAGTCTCACATATTTCTTAGCTTTTCCGACAAACCTTCCTCATTTCCTTCATCAGTCACCTCCCTGATTCCTCCCTTCCTCGAAAGGTCACAACACACTGACATGGCCAGCCTGGCTAACTGACTGTTAGGCCCATGAGGGCACCCCTTAGCTGCTTTTAATACACCCTAAGAAATTACTTAATGTGGAATTTTTCCACATAAAAATACTACATGTGCCACAAATTAAAAACTGGTCACATTCTGAGAACTTTTAAAACAAACAAACAAAAACCACTTATTAGGGGAAAGGGATGTCAGCAGCTTTAGCCCCTCTGAAGAACTGGGCTCACCACCTCACCCAATACTCCCCTGAGTGGGACCAAGCTAATGAGCTCCTGGCAGCTCCTCCCAACGCCTCGTTGGCTGCCCCGTGCTCCTTACAGCGAGGCAATTAATGGCAGATTGCATGCAGCCATGCACCTGAGGAAGGCAACGCAGCCACGCAGAGCAGCACAGCGTGGCACGGCTTGCAAAGGCCGCTCCGCGATGGCCCCTCTCTTGACGAGGGTCAGGCACGGGCTGCCGCTGCATTGGGGAAAAATGTGACTAAAGAGTGTTTGGGGCCTGACAAGCTGGCTGTGAGTGCATGAGGAGGCAGCCCTGGCAGGAGGTGGTTTGGATCCAAACACCCACAATGAGCTGCTTGGCCCAAAATCTCCCTGAATCTCCCTGCCCTTGTCACATGTTGTGGGAAGTGTTGAAAGCTGGGATGCAGATTTCTCCAGCTGATCGATACAGGAGAGCTCACAGCCTTAACTGTTGCTTAATTCCTACAGCAAACTGTGTAATTTCAGTCATGACTGACTTTAATGGGGTGCCTCTGAAATGTTGTGTATACTTCAGCATGGATGTAGTTACAACTTAACACCATTATACAGCCATTTGCAATATTATCAGACAACTTAAAATACAGAGCTGAAAAATATCATCAGTAGCAATAACTTGAATATTATTAATTTAACTAAAAAGCTTAATTTGCATTGACCAAATACCCTTTCTTTCCTTTTTCTTTTTAATGGATGGTTCATTATCACTCTTGTCTCCAAGGAATTCAATTCCCAACTAATTTGCTCAGCAAGTACCCCAATGCAAACTTATTTTGCAAAAAATACTAAGAATAAATACAACAGGCTCGCAGACAAAGGATGGCCGCTAGGTTCTTCGCATGCAGTGTAAAATAGTAATAGTCTATGTGGTGCTTCAGTTTTTGTAATAAGTCATTGAGATAAGGTTAACACTTCAACGCACAACGTACAGACAAGAACACCCAAAGATGAAAATTACTTTGCTTATGCTGCTGTATTAGAATTTTATTTGCTAAAGGGTGAAAACAGATTTGCAGAATTCACAGTTAACTTAAAACAATAGTTTTAAACCTTTTATTCCTAGCCCTGGCTGCCTTCAGGAGGGAAAGAACATCTGGTTATTTAAGGAACACAATATGTTCACATTTTCTATGACTTTTGTTTCTAATTGGGTTTTTTAATTTTTTTTTTATTTGAACAACTTTAGTTAGAACTATGTTTTTTTAATCACTTTCTGTTTTTCCACTGCCCTCCTTCCATATCTCTACTTCTTCCTTTCACAGATTTTGCTTTGAAAATTAACAGTGCTCAATGGTTTTGATAAGTAAAAAAATGACGAAAATTTGCCACTCATGGCATATTAAATTCAGAGACATACCTACAATCAGTGCATTTGGGTATACAGAAAAATCACTGCCTTCCCTTCTCATTTCACAGATTCATACTTTTGATACCCTGTCCTTTCATACCAAGCTTTACCTTTCTATTCAGAAGGATTGTAAGTGCTGAGAAGCAATTTTTATACACATAATTTAAGAAAATATCTGTTGGAAGAGTACAAACAAGAAACCAATACTTTCCCAAGCAGTTTAAGAGTATCTCCCTATGCAAAGATAACATCACTTTTTTTTTTCAAATTTGAGGTTTTCATTCTACATTTTTCCTAACAATGGGAGCTGGGCAAATTCAGAAAAGGCTTAAATTCAATTGCCCTATGCTGATCCATATTCGTGCCTGAAAAAACAATATTTCTGCAGCACCCTTTCATAGTCAGGTGCATTCATTTGCCTTCAGCTATTAAAGGCTCTGTATTTCTCTTTGAGGGCACATATTAGGGATGTGGAATCTGAAATGTCTCTCTGGCACCAGGGATCTACCCTGGTGAAATAAAATCTGCTGCATTAGCTTATGGTGAGCAATAGTTACCCTTCATATTATTATTGGACAATGATAAGGCTTGTGTTTGAGTCTACAATCAGGTCAGAAAGCTTGTCCTTCTAGAAGGAAAAACAATCCACTTGTCCTTTAAGCATAGTTTTCTTTTGGCATATGAGCTGCTTTCCCATAGCGATAACAGTGAAACACAGCAAACAAAAACTGAGAGATTCACTGAGCCAAAGTTTAATCCACCTATTGTTCCACATAACAAATAAGAAAGAAGATATCAGTTATGGAACAAGGAAACAGAAGAAGAAATAACAGATGATATTAGAAGCGAAAACTCGGAGTATCTCTAAAATCAAAAGTTGCAGAAGAAAAGGCCATATTAGGTCCAACTTAACTATTTCATAATTTATGGCATAACTGTTCTTTAAGAACCTTCCAGTTTTATGAATATATTGTTAATTTCTTCTAGACACAATAAACTAGTGAGACTATTTGGCATTTATCTATCTGTAAAAAATAATAAGGAAGAAAATGTATATTAATAAAGCTTTAAAAGGCCAATTCTTCTTTGTTCCTGTTCTTGATTTCTAAACAAGCAAGCAAGCATCTCTCAGAAATTTGGATGGACACTAATCATTTTTGCTACGCTCAAAGAAGTAATGAAATAAGCTACTGGACCATGCAACATTCTCCCACAGAAAAGGATAAGAGTTCCATGACTTCACACATTAAAACCTTGTAGAGTCTTGGAAGAAATGCCATGCAGAACAGGTCAGCTCTGGCCCAAGAGATCTGAGTTGCAATGAAGCAAATTTTAATGTCCCACTAGGAATCAGAGGCTAGTGATGGAGAAATGCACAAGAAAACAACAAAGGAGGAAGAAAATTCTTTCAGTGCTAATTTTTTAATCGTCAATTACAAGTTACACTTCTGATTAAAATCTCCTTGTCTCTTCCAGTCTCAGCAAGCAGAGGCAAACTGTATTACCTTCATGCAGTTTGAAAAAAAAAAAAAGGTATCTTATTTTTTCTGATACTGGTATATAGTCTTTATACTGATTTTAGACTCCTACAACACCTGGATATCTTGTTGAGTATTGTCTTTCAGTCTATGAAATGAAAAATTTTGTCAGACTCAAAAGGTTTTATACGAAGGTCTTACATCACATAGAATAACGAGGCACAGTAGATGGACTCCTATTTCAAAAATATGTTGGATTAAACCAATATATGCTTAAAGACATACAAATGAAACTTAGAATCATACCTAGGGAAAGATAAAAAAACTCCAAGTCACAACAATGAAAATCACCTCTTTTTCAGACCAGGAGAAAATTTCTTCTTTTAATCATATTTAAAATGACAAAAACAACTAGCAGACTTTGCACAAAAGAGCTTTAAGTACTTATTCACCTGACTGAAGAGAGAGATACTTAGACAATACTGTAAGAAAGGTGTTCAAGGTGTTCTCATCTGAGAATTTTAATTAATAGGACACTACGGTCTTATGAGCAGACAGCTTTATTCTCTTGGCCACAAGAAAGCTACTTGAACAGAAGAGTGAACAAACTTCCTTCACAGGATGTCATTTGGTGGTTTATTTTTGCCCCCTTCTGTTGGTAGGATGACTTGTATACAGCCTAGGATGCTTTGGAGGACAGATGGAAAATTAGTAATTATTATTAAATTCTATCTTTTAACACATGCTTTCATTAAACCACAGATTATGTTTTGGATTTAGTCTGTTATCTTGCACATTTTCCCTTCCTCTATACTTTTCTTCTAAAAAATATTCCTATCTTGCTTTGCTAAGAAAGTACATAAACATAAAAGCCGGGTAGTTTGATTTCATAGACTGCTGCCTAAATCCTAAGAAAAAATCCTGAGATCTAACATTACAAACTTTTTTATGCATTGAAAAGACGATATGTTTTACTACTCATCATGAAAGAAATCTTTGTGCCCGAGAGGAATGAAGAAAGCAGCTGTAAGGATGCAAATTTCTGCACAAAACTGATACAGAAACAAAGAGATTTCTTTTTTTTTTTTTCTTTCTTAAACCATAAAGGGTAAACATTGGTATTGAACGAAATTTTGCAGAAGGCAGTCAGAGTGCAGAAGTGCAGAATTTTTCACTTTCAAAGGTGACTTGCATCACAAAGATGAGGGAGATCAGACTGTGCACTGGCAGCCTACTAATGGGACATGCTCAAAGACAGCTCAAAACTCACAGCACAAATTCTGCTGTCTGCCGAAGCTCTGAATACTGATTCAGGTTAATGTGTACAGCTTTATCTCAAACACTTTATCCAATGTACTGTGGATATCCACTGTATATTAAATTTGCATATATACACTCTAAAATAGCAGGAGTTTCACATGGGTTTTTTTAGCATTATATATATTGTGCATCATTGTTAGTAATATTTAACATAAAACTTATGAATAGCTGCATTTTACTTACATCAGTCTTTTCAGGATGGAACAGTAGATTTTCACTTATAATTGAAAACCATCACTTAACTATTATGTACTGGATATGACTAATGCTTTAAGGATTAACAATGATTAATCTGCAGAAATCTTACGAAGAGCTTTCTATAGAAGAGACTGCATAACAGTTGCTACACAGTTTACTGGAGCTTTATATAAAATATTACTGTTTCCCTCAAAAATAAACTTTTTAATGCACAGAAAAACCAAGCAAGAACTAAGGAGCATAAACACTCGCCAAGCAGTTACCTGAGCTTCCAGAGAGGTTTAGCACAGTGGTGGCATATACACTTTTAAGAATAAAAAAGCATGTATTCTACTCTTGTTTGGTAAGTTTTTTTAAAATGTCTGTCAAAAAAGAGGAAACTTGTAATGTCAATTTAGTCCCCAGGACATAGGCAGTTCATAACTTTACAGCATTTGGAACGTTATTACAGAGATTTATTTACTTTATTGGTGTTACTTACAAAGCAAGGACCTCACCTTTGGATCTCGGAGAAAAAGTGCTCTAAGGATAAGGGAGTGAACATCTTCAATAGGTGGATAATGCATCAGAAGTCCCAAACAGGTCTGATAATTACTTGAAATCACTAAAACAGGAATGAAAAAAGTATGAAATAGTGAAATATTACCACAATATTCTGGTATTCCAAAACAGTATCTTTTTAGGTAGATTCATTCATGATAGCTCAGGTTCAGCTGCCTTCTTCCACATTAGGCACAGTCTCCCAGAACTCGAGCAGTGCTAAAGGTGAAAGAAGGTAACATTGAATCTACGTATACATATAAACCCATGGCAACATCTCTTTGTTTCCTTTCTGTAAATTAGAATCTAAAAGAAAAATCAAAGTCTCTTTCCTTCAAGACTTTTGCTAAGACATTTTTCTGATAACTTCAGTCAATACTTCTATCTATTTAAGAATGATTAAGGGCAAAGGAAAAATGCTGAACTTTCACAACTTTTATATTTTAAATACCTTAATGTAAAATTAACTTTATCAAAGCTTGATTTTTTCAAATTTATGTAACTACAAAAAATCCTCCAACAGCTCTTGTCATTGTCATCTTTCCTTTTTTTTTTTTTTTTTTTTTTTCTGAAATCAATCTAATTATGAGTGCAATTATTAAAGACATCTTTTCAGGCAGGTCTATGTAAACTACTTCATTTCTTTTGCGCCATCTAAATCCAGGCAATCCATCTGCCACAGCTGTCAAAGCACTGCCTATTAGGGATGCTTCCACTGCGCAACATAAAGATGGCCTTCAACAATAGCATTTGTAAAAAAATTTAATAAAGAAACCGTACTACTCTTAGCGCTTTAGGTGTATCAACAAATACTTTGAATTCATCAGTCCTTTGCACCAACAAAGATGCTTGCAAACAAACAAAATTATTTTGAAGGACGACAAAATAGATGATCTTTTTGTGGACAGAGGGACTGAAGTGTTTTATTTTTTTCTTTCATGTGAATAAACCTCATATTCTCCTATACCTTTCTTCTTCCAACAAGAGGATTGTGGGGAAAAAAAGCTGGACTGGGCAAAATGAATAATTATAATCTGTGTAGGGAACCACTTTATCATCTTCATTTCCGTTGCTGATCCGACAGCTTGTAATTTCATACATCTGCTTTCATTTGTAAAGCACTCACTTATCCCACTCATTCTTTATCTGTTCTGCCTGTTCTTTTCCCATCCTTTGTTTTTCTTGTTCATATTCAGGTACCTGTTTTTTCCTCCCGAAGTCACAGAGCTGGCATAATGAATACAGCACAATAGTCTCAGTCAGAGTTTTTTCAGACAAGCATAATATGAGTCCCACATACTACAGAGCCAATCAAATTCTCAAACATAAACTGAATTTAAGATACCAAACTGTGGATAGGATTAGGACACCTTTTTTACAAAAGCAAATAAAAATACAGAAAATGGATAACAAATTGTAAATACTTTTATCAATTATAGGCATTAAGACCAACGCATTTCCCTTTTGAATAAAGAATGTATTCTATTTGCAATGTAAAATGGATTAAAGTTATTCCTTATTTCTGCTGAAAGATAAGTTCTTTGCTATCTTGTAGATAAAGAGAAAGGCAAATGTCAAAAATCATTTTTTAAAATGTATAATACTGACACAACTAAGTAACTGGACCAAAAAAAAAAAAAGTTGGGTAATGACCCATGCAACCTCTGCTCCCTGTAAGTTATATGTTAAAGTGCAACCATTAGAAGAAGGTCGAGTATAAAAAAATACATCTCTAGTCATGCTAATTTTAACGAGGCATACCTTTATATTCATTTCATTTTTAGATTTTTCTCTTTTTCTGTGGAAATCTTTATCTAAAAGAACATTCTTCCAGTGCCCTATCGCTGTGGACTTTGGGGCTAGAGGAATTAAGCTGCAGAAATGCTTCTGAGTATCTTGTCTTAAGAGTAAGCTTTTCTCGTCTCTTTAGGATAAAATGCATGATATTATACAGCTGAGCAGCCTTAAAAATGATCCAGAAAATGGTGGTGAAAAACAAAACAAAACATGCCTTTCTGGAATGTGCATGTTGGTGTTAAAAGGATTTCTTAGAATCAACTGTAGGATAAAGTTCCTATAAGGAGATTCTGTGTGTTACAAATTTCTCCAGTGTCAGCAGTCATTGGATGCTGCCCAAGTTCAGTGGTGAATTATCTAACGCTGTAGTCAGCTACCTGGTAATCAGCTTGCTGCTTGGGAACCTGCCCTTCTCCTCTGTGTATCACTTTGCAAAAATCTAACTTGCAAAACTAACTGTGCCACTCCTCAGTCAAGCCCTCCTTTCCTGCTGCCAGTCACTTCTTCAGTGCATGATATGTGACATGGCCAATTCTGTACCCAGGAGCATTGGGACTATTTGCCCCTGCAGCTTTATGCATTGCAGTGCAGGCACTCAGTTAAGCACACTGTATGCAGCAAAAATATAAATCAGCTCTTCTGAGTAGGTACTGTGACTCCTCTATATTCCCCAAAATGTTCAGAGGACCTTTATGTATGAAGAAATATATCCTAATAATGGCCACAGCTAGTCTTCCAGTGGAAACAGTGCTTACTGCACTTACTCAAGTGTATGTACAAGCACATAGACCCACTCAAACACTCTTCAGTCACTATTAGCTTCTAGTGCAATGAGACCTAGACAGGCCTCCTAGGTTTGTTTTGCAGTGTCTAAAATAAAAGGGTTGTTTCAACTATGTTTTTTGTGCATACAATACCTAACAACTTAAATGTTCCCTTCACCATTAAATAACTTGTATCTTGAGCAATAGAAAATTTAAAAAATAAAATAAAAATGAAGTGAAAAATAGAGCTGAAATAATGTTTTTCTTAAAATCATGCCCCTGAGAAGAAGATAACAAAGCACACAAAAAAGCCAGCAATTCCAAACCAAGGAATCTTCATCCCAAACATGTCAGAATAAAAATAATCTCTCTCTCTTATAAACTCTCAAATGCTTTCAGTATTACATTATTATAATTTCTTATGTCTGACATTTTTATAACATACTATCTTAGGAATTCTATTATTATTCCCTCTGTACCAAAGTTTTTAAACTCAAAGGTTTTAAACTGAAACTTTCCAGATGGTTTATTTACAGATGATTAAACTCATTCAGTGTTCTGAGTTAGCATTTCCTATCATTGAATAACGAGAAGTCTTTAGAAACTTATTTTATTTGAAAACCTTTTAAAAATAATGCAAAAGAATTTACTGCTCATTAGGCTGTTGGATGACTTTTTTGTTTCTAATTAAATTTCAACATTACCAACAATATAAAAACAGGAGAAAAATGTCTGTAATAGATATGTAAGAAAACATTTCTTTTCTCAAATCAAGAAATGTAAAAATTTCTATAGTCCAAGCACAAGTTTGACAGCACTGTCAACTCTGCAGTATCTGTGATTGGGAATTTTGTTTCACCTTCCTGTTAAGTTTAGAGTAACTAATTATGTCTAGCTGTGGAAGAAAAAGTTACAGAAATGTCATATATATGAAGAAGTAGCTGTCCAGACAAGCTGTGCATCTTACTTGAGCAAACGTTCTCCACTCTAAAACTCCTATTTTATTTATTCTTATTCCTATTTTATTCACTAAGCCTGGGAGTTTAGAGGGAAAAAGGAGACTGATTTCATACAGATGCCTACAACATATTTTTTGCTCACATTTTTAGTTACTGATACTTGTATGTGAGCACCATAGAACAAAATGAAACAACCCCAAAACAAACTTCTCTCCATCAGGTGAGAGAGGTACAATTATATGCTTACAAACACATTTCTAAAGCACCTTCTTTAAATGGGAAAGATAATTAAAAAATTATCATGTTAAGAAATATTTTACATTAATCTCTACTACATATCTATACCAAAACTTTAAAAATATTTCATCTTAGTGCACATAAATAAAACAGATTGAGATTACAGAACATGACAATTTTGAACCAGATTATCCTGAAAAGGAAACTTTACTTTGAAACCTCTAAACTGAATTAAATATCCACTTATTTGAAAGAAATGCAAGGTCTCTATATGCTATAGGTTTATTAAAAAGTAATTTAAAAAACACATGAAGTTCTATGGTAGGCAGGAGAATTATAATATGTGCGAAGTACGTGCGTGGTATGTTTTCAAGGTTGGTTCCTAAAATAAGAACCATAGATGAAAACTTCACGTGTCCTAGAACACAAAATTGTGTCAAATATGTGACCCTGTTATAAGCTAAAGCTTACAGATTGTATAAAATTAACTCTGAACAGCATGCTACGGAATTCATACGTTTAATGACAGACACACATCTTGTTGCAAAAGGCACACTTGCTTTTGTGGCAAGCTTGTTGCATACAGAATTATTTGAAAAATATGCTGGTCCAGAAATCAATGCTTCTTAATTAACCATTACATATCTTTTCCATCCCATTCATAATTATATATGCTAAGTTTTGTGTGTCTGTGTGATTTCTTATTTCTCTCAAATTACCGTTACTTTTCTGTCATTAGCCCATAAGAATTCACCTTTGCACAAATTTCAGGTGTACTAAAAAAAATAAAATAATTTTTTTAGAGATATCCCTCTTGCACAGAATAAATATATACTTTATATTTGCTACTCATCTGTGCATGCACATATCCACAAAGATGTATCTTGGAAAATTATGAGTCTGTCTTGTGCATTTTAACATTTTTCACATCAAAACAGCACAAAAAATACTCCCACTGTTGAAGATGGACTTCACTCAATTCATCGTCTTTGTCAGAAGATGGAGCTCTGTACATACCTGTATCACCAACCGCATACATAATCTGCAACTCCATACAGAAACACAGAACTACTAAGAAATCAAACCTGAGTTTAACTAACTCCAGCACAGAATTTGTTTCATAAATATCGCAGACCAGGTCCAATAATGAATAGCTCCTCTCATGGCATTTGATTTTCAGTATCTTAGAAAATCCACAATAAAATTTACAATTTCTTAGGCCCTCCTTTTTCTTTGAAAATAGGCTTGTATTTTTTTTAAAAAGATGGTAAGAAAGTCAATACTTACAGGCATCCCTAATATATAACAACATGGCTACAAAAATGTAGTCAACTAAGTTCAGGGTGATACTGTCAGCAAATAAAGCATCCCATACAACTAGCAGGTCCTGAAGTGGGAATTCTCGCCCAAACAGGAGCCTTACCCAGCGCCTGGAAAACAAAACAAAAACAGGACTTTCATTTATTTATTTTTCCAAATATAATAATGGCAAAACACATATCACAGGATCAACTGCAATCCAAGCAAGTTCACTGGAAATAGCTACGAAGTGTGAAAGTCTACGATAACCACTCCTCTAGCTGAATTTGTACAAATATTATGTAGATGAGAGGAAGGGATACGTTGGAGGCTCTGGAGGCCTTAACTGACCGACATCATTAGGTGGGGGAACATCACGGGGCCAAACAGGCTCTGTCCTGCATGCCACCTTCTCAAGCATTTAATGTGCTATTGCTCTAGGATGCAGGCGGCAGATGTCATGTGAGAGCAGCCTGGAAGAACAAACGGGATGAAGCCAGGGCTTTATGGGAACCCTGGAAAAGCCCAGGCAAATGAAAGCCAGTTTGGAGACATATACCAGCCAGCCGTCAAAATGGGATGGCTCACAGCTACTTTAAAAAGGCTTCTTCCCTTTACTGATGAGAACGTTTGCAGGTCCATATAAAATACGCTATGAATGCCGTTTTGATTAAGTGTAATTTAAAGTTTTATCAGATTTAGTAATGATCTGTTATGTAGAATTTTTGTTCAGGTACAAGCTGTTTTTATACTTAGCAAAAACATTGAAAATTTGTCTTATTATATGCAATATTTGTTTGAGATTGCAAGCCTGGGACACAGTAAAAGGAAAAAAATATTTCTCAAGATTTCTAAATTCCAGTTCCAGCTCTTATATTGGTTATGGTTTAACTCCTGACTTAAAGTTATTTCCCTTTTCCTAATCCAGAACACTACCACTAACTTTGTACCTTGTAAGGTAGCAAGACTATCTAATATTACATTTGAAAATGCTAAACTACAGTTAGCAATGTTAATCATAAAATAGTTATAACAAAATGGATTACAAAATAATGAATTATATTTTTAGCTGGGATATGCAAATTACTACCCCTGTGGAATCTTTTTATTCAGTGGCAAGAAAA
This sequence comes from Tinamus guttatus, assembly GCF_059628265.1. Taxonomy (NCBI): domain Eukaryota; kingdom Metazoa; phylum Chordata; class Aves; order Tinamiformes; family Tinamidae; genus Tinamus; species Tinamus guttatus. Next base: position 178,062 of record NW_028289633.1, on the reverse strand, counting down.
GATTGATTGCAAATTTCTGCTAAGGAAATTAAGTTGTTCTTTAAAACTCAGAGTTAAAAGTTACAAAAATACCTAAGAATGCAACCAGAAATTTCATCAAGAATAGTTTCACTTCCAAGAATTCACATGTAACCACTTTTGTACAAGAACTCAGTATACTTTTTTTTTATTGACTCTAGCACTAAAAGTCCATTTCTGCACAAATGAATTCCAACACACACCTTTTTAAGACAGTAGCAATTTGTGCAGCAGGATTATCTCTATAAAAGAAATTCAAAGATATCATTTTACCAGTCAAAGTTTGGCTCACTTAAAGCTCTATCCACCCACCACTGGAACTGTATAACCCACAAGAAGTCCATATTACAGATTTAAAGACCACTGCACAGACGATTTTTCCCTGCCACGTGTCCCAGTTTAAAAGCAAAAATAAGTGATTTCAAAATATCTTCTTATCCCCACGTTCTGAGATCAAAAGTTAATTTTTCCAAGGTTTGCAACGTTTTACTGTAGCATCATAATTATAAAGGTTAGAAAATTCCACCTTCTGCGTATGGTGTTTTAACGTATAGTGGCACATTACCCTACGGTGCCTTGCCGACAGGAGAGTATTATCCTGTGGTGACACAAACACGACTGCCTCGCTGCGGGAAGCCTATTACTTGCATTAACAACCCCTCCCACCTGTAAAGCCACAACCTGCATGTTATACAAACTGTTAGGAGACAAAGCTCAGCAAAGCTTGAAGCACTGGAGCTGACTTCGCTTGCAACTGAAAAAATCTCATTCAGAAGCCTTACTAAAACTCTAATACACTTCAAGGGGGAAAATACACCACGGCATAATGGGATTTGTTATTAGTCTTTTATTAGAAATCTCTTTTGCTTCTTTACTACTTCATTATGCAGTGTTAATCGTTTGTAGATGCAGGTTTATTCTGCTCAAGCAGAAGTCATTCTTTTTTTTCTCCTGCTTTTATATTTTCTCCTGGGAAAATTAAATCTCGGTCCCCAGAGGTAGCATGTTTCACAGATGTAGTCTGCAGAAGAACAACTGGACTTCCTTTTGCAACCATAATATTAACGTTAATTATTTGAACCTTCTTGTCCTAAAGGGAGTAAGCAATTCATACTGTTGTAAATGCATACGTACTAACTGTTCTCCTGTTTTTTCCAGCAGCATTTAGCTCACAGCATCTATAAACCAAGGACCCTACAGCCTATGAACCATGCTGCCATATGGCAGGACATCAGTCAGCTTTTACATTCATAAAAAGGTATCTTAATTCCTTAAAGTAATGGTCTGTATTGAAATGCTGCCTTTCAAACTAACATATTTTTATTGCTTTTACAAATATTTGTAGAGAATTAAAGACCCTTAATAATCACATTGGACAAGATAAACCTTTCTTTTCTCTTTTTTTTTTTTTTTTTTTTTTTTGAGATGGCTGTCTGTGGTTTAGTTATTGTTCTGTCCTATTAATCTTGCCTTACATCTGTTACACCTGCAGACTATGAGGCTCACAATAGTATACTTTTTATCACAGGCAATAATACAATAATTCATATTTTACCAGGCATACTTAGCAATTAAAAGATACCAAAAAAAAGAAAAAAAGAAAAAAGAATCTTTAAAGCCATAATACATCAAGGATACTACTACCTGCATTGTAAATAAGTTACTGTATCTTCTACTTATGATTCCTATATAATTAAACCAATATTCTCAAGAGATTAGCAATAGATAATGAGTCATTAGTGACCTCTACAATACAGAGAAAGCAGTAGAAAACTGTGTGTAAAGCTGTTAAACTGTGTGTGTAAAGCATCCAGCCTTACCAGATTTAACTAAAACCCACAACCATTCTGACTGAGATTTACTGGACAATTCTGTGACCATCTATAAAAGTAACTTATTTTATGTGTAAATACCTTTGTTGTTGCATATATTTACTTGTATATCTTCTCTATCTTCCTGGAAAGCACTGAAGCTTTAAAATAACTAAATGTATTGAAATATAATGAAGATTATACTGAAATATAATGAAATAACACTAAGAAATGTGTACTGAAGAGGTAATACAGGTAGTTTAGGAGTGTTTATAAAGACAAAGCAACACAATGAAACCAGATAGCATAAGAAAACCCATGACGGCACACAAGGCAAGGCATGGCCTGAAACGTGTTACACACACTGAAACTGCTCCTGAAACATTTGGAAGTTCCTTGTAAAGGCACAATCTAGGACCCACAGCTTTTCAATTAGTTGCCTAAAAATGTTTACTGTAACAGTAAACACTTTCAGTCATTTAGACTTTTGCTAAATTCAATCCTTAGTACAATATCAACTCCAAGTGTCTACTTCAAGGCTTGATTTTTTAAATCTGTCGATATACATAAGAAAAGCTTTTTTTCCCCTCTACCATTTCATTAAGAAGCTCTAGAATTAAAACAGTAAGATCCCTGGGACTTCCCTTTTTGCTACAAACATGAAGAGATGCCCAAATGTGACAATTCCCTGACAATTCTCTCCTGAGCTCAGGAGAGAGCAGATTTCCACAGAGCATGTTCTATTTCTTCCTTACTCTCATTACCAGCTCAGCTGGGCATCGTCTCCAGTGAGAAATCACTACTCTTAAGATACTATGAGTGTGTATCATTCATGTGCAATGGCTAATGTCATCCAGCTAATGTGATGGAGAATGACGCCGTTTAGTTTCTTCCCAATGCTTGCAAGATTCACTAGGGAAGTCTCTTGGAGAAAGTGTAAGTTTTGTTACTTTTTTTTCTTTTTTAATATGGTCACTGTTCATATGTATAGTGACTATTGGACAGAATGCCATCTTTTCAAAACTAAACTCTCAGAAACTGAGAAATGCCCAAATCTGCATCATTTATTGAGAACTACCAGTAAGTTCCGTCTCTTTAATCTCTATCCATGAATTATATTCAAGCAAACATTTCTAGTCAGTGCAATTTAGTATGTAAAGTCATGGTCAATAACTTAGGAGAAAGGGCAGGCAGACTTTTAAATATGATCTGCTTTTTCAATAGAAGGATGAAGGGTGAGAAATAACTTTTGTACACACCTTGAAAAGAACATAAAGCTCGGCAGAAAATAAGGAACCAAAGAGTTGAGCTGCCAGCAAATACTACTACTTGGGACCACTTAACACCTGTGGCAGCACCTCAGATACCCAAGTTTCTGATCTCTGGAGGCCTGCGATGCTGCCAGGCCGGGCTGTGGCCAGATGAGGGTGGCGCTTCTTCTCCGTGGCTCTCGTTCTGCGTCGCTGCTGCCCGGCAGGGCTGATGAGGAGGTGTCGGTGCCCTGGCTGTGCTAGCAAACACCTCCGTGGCACAGGAGGACGAGGAAACACAGCTGTACGGGCACAGCAACAGCACCCTTGGAGGAAGGCATTTGATACCCGAAACTGTTCCAGGTTTGCTACTTGCCAAAGTCAGTCAGTGGGGAGACAGGTAAGCTCAATCTGAGGATGAAATTTATAGGTATGTAAGATAGTTTTCTTGCTGTAATGACATGAAGGGGACCAATCAAGGGAAGCTGTAGCAACTTTTCAGTTAGACCTGTTACACAGTCCTTTTCTCCAGTGCTCTGTCTTTCTTAATAAATCTTGTTTTTATTAAGACTCCTGTGGTTTTATGCTGTTCGGGGATTTTGCACAGAATATCCTAAAGAGATTAATAAAACCTTTGAATGATACAAATAGACAGGGAAGACAACGTGCCTGCTGTATAATCCTGACTAGATTTTTCCTTTTCTCTCTTCTCTACTTCAGCAACCCTAACAGCTACTTTTCTACAAGAGTCTTGTTGGAAGGCTGGTAGCTCTCGTGATACACAAGAAACTCTTAATGATCACAGATGAAAGGAAAGTCAAAAGAGCCAAGTGTAGCAATTAACAAAAAGACATTTCTAAAATAAACAAAGCCTGTTTAAAATCCAGCATTTTTTTTCAGAACAGAAAGCAGCATATGAAATCCAAATAAAGCCAAAAAATGGTATAAGAAGTTGTATGACAAACTCATCACTTTCAAGAATTTATAGAAACTTCTGTTCTATTTGATCACATACTTAGAATTTTACACACACCATACCCACCCATAAAATACAGCCACTGCAGGTCATTGTTACAGTGTCTGCTGCACTTCGGGCCTTACTCTCCTCGATTTTCCTCAGACCTTAAAATCTTTAACTATTAGAGATTTCTGCCACATCCTCTCCAGCAGCATATGCTAGTTGTATAAAAGTGGAAGTACTAAGTGAGGGGGACATTGTGTGTGTCAAAATGTAACAAATTATTCAGCTTCTCCTTATCAATAATACAAAGTACATAGAAAAATATTCTAAAATGCTGCATACACCTGCTTTTTTTTAGTTCAGTAATTTTAGGTTTGTGTGCAAGCTACTGTTCTGCCAGAGAACGACATATATGCTTTGATGTTATCCTGATGTAGGTAGTACTGCCCTGTGCTGCACCCCCATAGGCAGTGTTCATTTAACCTGGCTTCTCCCGCTGTAGAGGTGCATAAGGATTTGGAGTGCCATTTCACAGAACGCATGAATCATGACTCTATTGCTAGGTGGCTTCGACGTAGTGCTGCTTCTGTGAGCTCCCCTGCCTACGTGCAGGACCCTGCTCTGCCCTTTGCTGAGCTTCACGAGGCTCCCTCCAATGGCAGCATAGCCCTCTGCTGTATCAGGCAACCCTCCCTGCTTTGGATCATCAGCAAATCTGCTGAGGGTGCACTCTGACCCATCATCCACGTCTCTGAGGAACAAACTGAACAGGATGGGACTCATTATTGACACCGCTAGCTACGGGGCTACAACAAGACTTTCCACCACTGTTCACAACCCTCTGAGCTCCACTTTACTGTCCACTCATCTAACCCACGCTTTTGGAGCTGGACAATGAGGATGTTATGACAGACAGTGCCAAGGGCCTTACTGAAGTTAAGGTATTCAACACCACCACTCTCCCCTCATCTACCAAGGCAGCCACAGAAGCCCATCCTAGAAGGCTATCAGATCGGTTAAACATGACTGCCCCTTGGTGAATCCATGCTGACTACACCCGATCACCTTCTTGTCCTCCACTTGCTTAGAGACAACCGCCAGGATGAGCGGCTCCATCACCTTTCCAGGGATGGAGGTGAGGCTGACTGGCCTGTATTTCCCTGTATCCTCCTTCTTGCCCTTTTTGAAAACTGGCGTGACATTTTGAAAACTGGCGTACATAATGCTGTCATAAGTCAGAACAATTGTAATATCCTGACATGCAGGAATGATCTTAATGAAAAATCTGCCATAGAATCTTTGGAGCAGCAATGTTTAAAATTGCTAGGAATGCACTACACTACAGTAAAAGTGTTGCACCCTTCAGCCTGCTCTGGGTACGTTTCTCCTCAAGGAACTTCAGGTGACACGTTTTGGCATCCCTGTTTCCCCGATTTCAGAGTTTCTTTAGCTGCCACTATCCATTGACATTTATTGTCAATCTACAGCTGCCACCAGCGGCTGCTGAGGGTGCCTTGGCCACCCTCAACAGAAGTGGAGGTGTCTCCCCCTAGAAAGAAGATAATTCTCCCTCACTGCCATTATATGGTTCTACCCTGCTGTGTTGTATCAAATGTTGATAGCCCTATTTTGCTGTTCTTCAGAATCTGTTTTGGGAGCTGTTTCATGCAAGTTCAGGTTTCCACTTAATGCTGACAAGTGATTTACTTTAATCCTTAATGTAGTCACTGCCAAGTGTGCACTTATTCCGCCATCTCACCTTGCTCTACTATACACGTATATAAGGAACTTCCAAAAAACATTGCTACAAGGAGTGCTAGTAAGCCAAATCACTAAAACCTGTTCTTGATTTTAAACTTAACAGTCTTAAGCTTATGCAGTTGTTACTTCTAGTTTAAATTTTAAAAAAGGTGATATTTAATAAAGCCAATTCTATGAAGAATTATCCTAGCAGCAGTGTTCTATTTCCTTTTCGTACATGCTAATTCTTCCACACTGCTACAAGTATTTTCCATCTTTTTTTGCGAGCAGAATGAGACAAGTAATGCGCACGAATTCACACCTACAATGAAGTATTTAAATTAAACAGCAAAAGATCATCACAACTGCCTTCTTCCCACTCCCCAAAAGTTGTAATAACCCCATAAAGTAAATCCCCACAATAACAACTACACCACTTGAGAAACTATCTAGAGAAGTGCTGATTATCCACACTTGATATTGAAATCCAGAGTGGATGTTATACGGGTCCTATATGTGTATCATATAGACTTGGATCTCATTCAGAGATTATTTGATGAAACTCCATAAATGTAGGAATTCAGAGTAATCAACCTTATTGGCTTATATAATCTGAGGTTACTGTTCTGACTTGGCAATTTATTTGATTGACTTTCTTAATGTAAAACTCCAATAATAAACTCCTCACTGACTGAAACAAGCTTTTACTTTGCCTTGTTATTTCTTTACCTTATGGATCAACTTTCTTCATACTCGCTTCTCTGAAAGAATTTTCGTTTTCTCTGCATATTCAAATGCTTTTTAAGGAGTTTTTTTTTTTTATTATCATGCTTTGCCAATGATTCCCACATCAAAATTGCAATATTCCATTTTAGAGAAAGCTTGAATTTAAATTTGTTGTAACAGTAATTGTAAACTAACCCACTGCAAGAACACAATGACTCAGTTCTGCTCTCCATCATTTTTTAGCTTGCTGTACTGGGTTAAGATTACAGACACTCATCCCTATTCCACTTCATCACTTTAAGATTTTCAGAGGCTATTCTGTTTTTTAGATATTCTAAAACTGTCAGGAAGGGTAGTTGCTCAACTGATCGGAAAAAACATTTTGACTGCTATCAGAGAGAAGTCTGCTACTGGCTTTTCCATAAAAACTTCAAAAAATCCATCTGAGGACTTGAATGTGTTTAGAAAAGGAATTACAGAAAGAATTTTGCCACTTTTCTCAGTGGTAGAGACTAGAGAAACTATTTTTTTTTATATTGTGGATATAGCTCTTAAATGATAAGAGATTTACACTGAAAAGAGCACTAAATTTAAAGGAAATCTCTGTAATGGCAATAGAGGACACTTTCAGTTTCTCTTCCATTTTTTTCCTAAAAATAACATTTTATAAAGTGTTAGCAATTAATAGATATAACAAATAGCATTGACGTTGATAGCTTGATAGCATGTGTGTGCAGTAAATACTAAAGACATCAGTCACGAGAATATAGCAATTTACTGACATTCATTACTATAATGGGTGGATAAAACTATTGTACTTCAGTAGTTACCTATACAAAGAATAATCATAATAATAACTTCAGCCATTACTCAGTTTTAAAAAGAGTAGCTGTGCTAGACACTTGGTCAAAACTAAAAAAAAGTTGCTTCAAGCTGACAGCAGATATCACAGATAAGGTCAAGGCATACATTTTTTAAAATGTTGGCCAAGATATGTAGGCAAAACATAAAGCTTCCAGTTGTTTTACTGCAATTCATTTAGAAATGGCCGGGGTTGTACTGTGCTTTTATTCAGTGGAAAAAGACTGAACAGTAACGCTGTGTGTTTGCAAAACAACTGAAATTAAACAGCTCATGCAAAACCAAATTTAAAAAGCAATGCTCACTGTGACAAAATTATGATGACAAACTGGAAGGAGCAGAGGAGACTGTTACATTCTATTGGAAAAATCCTTCTGCAGTCAAAGGTAAACACTCAATAAGTGCAAGCTGTGGGATTTCATCTCTGATACCTATTTGAAAACATAATTTAATGACCAACATGCCCATTGAAAGCAACAAAAAAAGAGGAAGAAAAGGCTCGTGTGCCTACTGAATTTTTACTGCTCATTGCTTACACTCACTGAAAGCCTACAATCCTAAATACTGATGATGCATGCATATTTTCTTTCAAAATCACTGCACAGTAGTGAAAACATTTTCCTTTTTTAACAAAAATAATTACAGGTGAATGATTTTAAACTGTTTGCTGCAATAAACCTATTGAAACAAAAGAGGCACTTACAAATTAGTGAAGTTCCTACTGATATCAGCTATTAGCAATTAGGAACTCCATCCCCCAACTTTTTCATCTTTAAACAGCAATGATTAAATTTGGTTTTAAAGTAGAGAAATTATATTAGAAAAACAACTCTCAGTGTTGTAATTAAAGCACAGCTCTTAAGATGAGAAAATAAATTTGCTAATAGCTTTATCCAGTGATTCAAGATGTATATAATGGATTCAAATGACACAAAGATCCTTCTGTACCCTCTCTCCCTTTAAAAGAGGAATTTGACCATGTTTTAGTGGCCCATAATTTTAAATCTGTTATAATTACATTTCTCCACAGAATACATTTGGACAAGAGTGTAATAATCAGAAAGACACCAATTTTACAATTGAAAGAAGAAATATAATTTTGTTAATAGCCAAAGTAAACAAATAAATAGTAATAAATTATTACGAGTTTTTTTTTTTTTTTTCGTATTCTACCTTGGAAACTTCTCTATTCTAAATATAAAATACAACTTTTTTTTTGTCTGTATAAAATTGATATATATAAATATGGCATACATCTAAAATTTCAGGAGGTTTAGCTTCTGAAGATACAAAAAAGGCTAAGTGCCTAAGTCAAGCAATGGAACTCCTGCTAGAAAACATGTTTTGTTCAAACTAGCAAGACAATGTGGCTTTGACTGTAGCACTGTAAGCCACTGTAAGCTGTCGGAGCAAAGTATTCCTAACTACACCAAATAGCCACTGTGCTCCACAATACACTCGAATGAATGCAGGAAAAATACTATTACAAGTAAGTGAAAGATAGCTTTAAATGATAGCTTTACTGACACCTAAAAAATACCAAAATTACCAATACACGATCTTACGTGCTGCTACCAACATATCACAGCACCTCCCTGGCAGCCCTGAGGCTGGAGAGAACCCTGACTAGGCATCCTTCTTCTTATCATGGTATAAAAGACTTCAAAGACACTTTCTTTGTAAGAGTCAAAATTAAAAATCGATAAACCTAAACTCAACAGAATCCCTGAGTCATTTCAATAAAATGCTTATTTTTGCAGACCTCTTTACAATTAAGTATGTAAGATTTCGAAGTCTCTTGTCATGATGGCTCTCAACTCCAGAGTAGAAATTTATTTTCTGAAATGGGGAGAGAAGATTTATATCATCACTGAATTCAATACTACATCTATTGTATGCTCTCAAACTAAATTAAGAAGCTGTTCAGAGGCCATACATGCAGCAGTCCATTTCGATCCATTAGTCTGGCTAAATGCCTTCATACATCCAGTGAAGACAGTCATCATCATCAATCTGCCAGTTTTTAGCGACCAGTCAACTACATGTTGATGCATGCACTGAAGAAACATGAGCACTTTCTCCCTGCCATCGTACCTCTGAACAGCAGAATCAAGGGAGGCTGTTCCAAAGGAAGCACATAAACAGATGATTTAGCTGCTTAAGGTAAACAAAATGCTAGAATTGCCACTTTATTTATAACCTTAGTTCAGAGGCCGAATATAATTTTGGAGACCAATTCCATCATTAAGCAGAATAAAGCAAAAAATAAGATATTGATCAGCTACGTTTGATAATTGTTTACATTCAGCAATACTGATATATCAAGAAATAGATAAAACTAAACCAAACTTTCAGTTTCTGCCACCTAACAAAGAGTAAGTTTCATTTTGTATACTCATAACCACACTTGTTCAATTTTTGTTGCCTAATAAGTTAATTATGTCATTGTTTTTCGAGGATTTTGCTTTCATTTAAATTCTCAAAAGCCAGAAAACACACACTTGGAAATTCTTTTATCCTGTTTGTACATGCTTAAAAAGATGCTTTACAAAGTTGTTACAAGAGAAAGAACTTTTAACTTTTGTAATCCAACATATCTGTGACTGGTGGAGCTTTTTGCAGTGGAGCTGCAGCCTTTGGGGAATACTGCATCTTTTAAGAAAGAGGTGCACGAGAGGCTTAGTGGTCTCATTTAGCTACCTATGTGCCCCTGCAGAAGTCCTGTAGCAATCAAACACTCTGGTGGAAAACAGCTAATTCATTAATTAACCACAGTGTTTGCTGGAAAGGAAAGCACTAAACAAGGCAGCACAGAAAGTGCAATTGCGGTTGTTGCAGGTCCCTGTCTGCAGTATGCGTGGCAGAGGCAAGCAATGCCTATGCTGTTTCTAATTATTCCAATTATCATGGCACACTATGAAAACTTGATTAATAACACTGAAGATATTGTTGTGGCAATTAGCCATATGGTTGTGGGACTTTATTCTGTCACGATTTAGCCATTAGCATCTACTTATGTTTGTCAGAACAGTGCATCCGTGACAAGTTGAAGTTCCGCTCACCTTGCCGAGTCCCCTGTGAGCAACACTAGAGAGCTGTTTATTCCTGGGAGCCCCTTGCCTGAGTAAATTTTTCATGTGGCATCCGGTCTGGCTGGGGACAAATGTCAAGCAGGTTACGCGACGACCCATCAAGCCAGGCTCGCTCTCCGCAAAAGGTACCTAGTAAATTGCTTGTCAGGGCAGACTTCTTTCAGAGAAGGATTTGACCAGTAAAATTAGTGTCAAATGTCTTGTATTCAATGTTTTCACCAGTTACCCATTCAGACAGCATGCACCTACCCTTATTTAGACGTGATGAAACGCTCTATTATGATTTTATACACCTATGAGTTACATACTGCAGTATGCTTGAAATGTATAGCTACAAGCAAAGGGACCGTGGGGCAGCAATACTGTCACTTTGGTCAGCTCAACTGACAGGTACATAAGCTGACATTTTTTATCAGCCTTCTTTTTAAAACACAATGCATATGCTCATAAACTACGTACTTTTTTATTCTTTCCTTTCACTTTGTGGTCAGAATAAATTGCTCCAAATTCATCTCTAAGAGACAAGGAAGAACCTTGAAATAAATCCTAACAGTGGAATGTTACCTTTTTTTTCCCCTCTGAAAGTAAAGCAGTAGCATTAAGACTCACCACATCTCTACTATTTCTTGCAAATGAGTTAGGACAAATGTGTTTATACATGCATGCCACTCAAAATCAAAATATTTATATTCCAAGATACCGTTAAAGTTGACTAGTAGATCACAATTAGGATTCAACAAGTTAGTCCTCATTAAAAGGAGTAGGAAGCACTCAAGAATTAGCATCTTGTTACAGGGGGATGCTGTATATACAATTGATGGAGCTGTGCTTACCTATTTTGGAAATGAGAGGATGAAACCATCACCCCAAAGCTTGTAGAAATAACAGCAAAATGACACTACAGGTAATGCCTGCAAAGAGCTTTTAGGAAGAGTAGAAGATTGAGAGTTGCTATTTTTTCATGAATTTTCCCAATATATTTACTTCAACCCTAATGGTAGTTTTCCCTTTTATAGTCAGTATCTTCCATCTTTACAGATCTTTTGCATACCCTGGGAAGACATACATGTTTAAAACCAGAAAAGTAATTGCAAAGAAATAAAAATACACAGAGGACTTCAAGCAGGTGTCGCATTTTTAACTATGTGTAACCCATTATTTAAGGTTGAAATGAGTTTTAGCTGGCAGGATTTCAGCATATAAAACTTGCTGACAAATGGTAATGTAAGAAAAGCACAGTGCACACTCCTCACCTAGCTCACTATTCACCTGCAAAATAAAGTTATGAGCAAGAGGGAGGCAGGTACTGGATCTGCTTTCACACCTGACTGGACTGAGTCTGAGAGGCTGAAAAACTTGGCAAACCCTTCTTTCCGTTCATGCCGATCGACCTTTTTACACGAACAATCATGTTTGTTTTTAAACAACGGGATTTGTGAAAACTATTTAACAGCAGTCCTAGGATCCCCTCTGTCTGTGCATGCACTCATACGTGGAGGGACTAAGGAGGCAAAAGACTGAAAGAGAGGAGTAAAGAGAGAAATAAATCCTGTGTAGGAAGGGTGCAGCTGAGAGGCCTATGGCCTCATTCAAAGCTGGGCCGGCCACTTTCTTCCAAGGTGCCTACAGGACTCTCGCCCATCACATGGTTTCTGAGGAAAAGAGACAGCTCTGGAGCTGGAGTCTCTTATCTCTGCTGGGGAAGCAGAACTGCTGCTCCCTCGGATGGCATCTCCCTCTTTGCCATGCTGGAAATCCATTTTCCAGTTTGAGGCCCATTGCAAGAATACAATTGCGATTACAGTGAAACGAATAATGAGATTGCAGGCAATATGGTCTCACGGTTAAGATGCTGTATCTGGAGCCCACAGAAGCCTGGTTTCTATTTGTTATCCAGGCACAAATTTTGGACAAGGTACGGCTGAATGTATATTTTTAGCTAGTACTGGCACTCAGTATTCGGAGCAAACCCAAGAGGATGAAAGAGGAATTAAAAATTATGCTCTCCACATCCAAGGTCAAATCATACGCATACATGCAGATCAGATGTGAACAGGTCATTCCTCCTTGGTCAAGGTCATTCTCTGTCAGATCTCTATCCTAGGAAGAAGCTCTGTCTTGGGAAGATGATTTTCGCAAGCATAGAAAGGTGAAGTGGAATAGGGAATAAGAGAGTTTGGGTTGCTCCGTGATTTAAGCATTCACTCACTGACACACAAAAACTGAGGACTGGCCCTAACAAGTCATATAGCAAGCCACGACTTAGCCAGGTCTTGTGCTGAAATTCCTGTCTATATTATAAAGATACTGAGAGCTCTTTCTTTCTCATTTTTATCTTATTTATACAGTCTTAAATACTTTCAGGAACTTTCTGCTACGTATATGTGGTTTCTGATTGTCCTTGGCATTCAATCTCGGCTGGATCTTCTACACACTACTTTTGCCTGCAAATTCACTGTTTTAGTTTAACTTATTTTTATAGACTAAACAACAAAGGATGTGCCAGGTTTTACAGCTTTCTGTAACTTGAACAGGTGCTCCATCTCAGGAATTGGTAAAAGAAAGTATACTTTTTATTATTCATTTCCTACTAATTAGAAGTATTCCTCCAGAAAGGATTTCAAGTTCCAATTTTCTGTATGCTTCTCAAAATTTCAGAGTAGAGAAGGGGCATAAAAAATCCCCATCTCTGCCTCCTTGCCAGAAAACTATTGCACGGTTACTCATTTGAAATAATACATATCTCAAAATGACATTAATTTGAATTCTATTGTGCTCTTCATGTTTTGATATGTTTCTTTAAAACTATATTTTAACTTACTTGTGAAGATTTTTTTTTTCCTGAAACTACCACTTCCCAATGCTAATGTAAGAGATGCACGAGGGACATTTCATTTCCTTTTTAGGCAGCCTGAAAATGGACCTGACATCCTAATCCTCTGGCATGTCCCACAGCTGGCAAGTGCAAATGGAGAAAGTGTCAGCCTGATGGGACAGAGGTGAATGCTTGCTTCAACATAGGCACTTTCAGGAATGTAGGCAGGCTATTTTGCCGTGTGCTCCTTAGCTGTTAGAGAAACAGAGATATTGGGCTTTGTCTAAAGGCTAATTTATCTGACCATGCTCTTCCACACTCCAGCACAAGGATGCCACGCTGTGGCTGAAGAAGCCAAAAACATGTCCAGTGCTGTGTCTCTTCTAGTGAAGCCAAATGCATTTGTCTGTTACATCAAAGATCATCCGAGGAAGCACATGGCACGGGAAACCACCCGCCAGACTGACTCAAATGTTTCTTTCATTTTGTGGGAACAGAGTGGTGCTCCAAAACTGACTGCATCGATTCTTGCTCCCTTGATAATCTCAACAATTCATCTAGGCACACCTTTCTACATTGAATTTTTGCTCCTTGTTTTCTGCGATGTAGGTAATATGTTAAATGAAGGACAGGTAATCTGTTATGTAGGAAATTAATATGAACATGAAGGAAATTAAGTCAAGACTGGTCATGATAGTATTGGTAGTTGGTAGCTGGCAGTGACGGGTAGAGTGCGTACTTTGAGGAGGTGGCATCTATCTCTGTCAGTTGAACCGAGCTGTGAAAACGTTTGCCAGTAACCATTATTCACCTTTCTTACTATCCTGGATGGAATTCCACAATCTTAGATATATGATCCCATGTTTCCTTCTAAAGGGTCACTGTTCAGGATATCAATTATTTGTAGACTTTACTTTCATACAGAATTCACATGATCTCCAAAGCACCTGTTCACAGAGAGTTTTGGTGCCCAAAACAGGTTGACACAGCAACAGCTCTGATCTGCTAAGCTCTGATCTTCAGCAACAGCTCTGATCTTCTCCTTTGAAGAACCTATATTTTTCAATTAGAAGCTCTAACCCAGAGGTTTATACTCGAAGACCTCCCCGCTACATAAATGGAGGCAAAAAGCATGTACCAGAAAAATGACTGATCACCAGTTTTATGAAAAGACTTGGTGAGGACATTAAGACTTGTAGTACATGAAGAACAAAAGCAACAAGTGAAAGCACATCCCTCTTGGGAAGCAAGCATAATGAGCAGGATGAGGCATCAATTCAGAAATTGGGAGATAAAGCCAAACTGTTGTCTCATACCATCTTCCCGTCTTTATGGAAGATAAACATAATGATGTTCACTAAATGCTACACATCTTTATTGAGAAAACTCTTAAATTAAAAAGGTGTATTTTAATATTGCTCTTTTGCACACTACTGATCAAACAATTATGAATGAAATTTTCACTAACATCAGGATACATAGAATTATGCTCACATGTTAAATCCAGTGATCCAGAGATTCATATGCAATTATTTTCTTAACACTGCCGTGAGAATTGTATTTATCAATTCACTACTCGATATCAGAAAACAAAAGTCACAATTTCTCAATCTGAATATGCCTTTCAGATATATTTCTATATAAATGAGGTATTCTAATCAACTTTCACATATGCAAGTATGAAGGTGCTGCATATCTGAGTCAAGAATGGCGCAAGATATGAGAAACTCACAATTCTTTTACTGACAAAGCTCATTTGGAAGCTGACTGGTTATATGCATACTTATTATACATACATTAAAAATAAATAAAATAAAATAAAATCCTAACTCAAATTTAGGTTTTCCATTTGTTGGGTCTACTTCAGACATGAAGAAAGGCTTATGAAAATTTGCATACTTTTTCAGCTATAATAGCTGTCCTAATGAAAGATCTTACTACTACCTACATACCCTACCTACCCTGTCTGTTTTTGTCATTAACCAATCACAACTACAACAATATTTTCACTAAGAATGTATAACTATTCCTATGACATAATGAAGCCTGTCTCTTCAGATAGGTATTTCTTGTATTTGATCAGCAATTCTAACTAGGAGAAGAAGAAATTTTAGGACACAGTCTTTTTTCTTGTCCTAGTGCCTCAAAGAACTTTCTGAAATAGGCATTTTCATTTCTAATTTCTAATTTATTTAAAAAATAGACTACGGACGCAGTCAGAGAGCTCCTCTACTGATGCCAAACTTCCACTGGAACTGCTGATTTGCCATCTCTAAGCCTAGATCCCTTAAAACTACACATCTTCCTATGAAAAGGGAGGTTATCAAATCTTTGAAGTGATTTGATTTCTTTTTCTAAACTGACTTAAGTTTAGACAAGACAAAATTATTTCTTTTTTGAGGTTGTTCCTTCCAGAACCTTTTGTCAAAAAATCACCTTTAATTTAACGTAGTAATGAGTGTTAACTCTCAATGGCACTGGACAAGTTGCTTCCAGAAGTGTGACTGCACAGATACATGCAGTAATACTGACTATGGGAAACTCAGATTTACCAAGACAGTAGGTAAACACTTAATTGCAAGAACTACTGGATGGGTGGTAATAATGCTGCACCTTGGACAGATGGAAACTTGAGTGAAAGTAGGTGTCAACAAACATATTTCTATTATTAGTTGCAACTTGCAGCTGATGCAACTGAGATGATGCAACTGAGACTTGTGTATCTGCAAACATGAAATATGTTTCCAGCAACTGAAACCAGTGGAACTGTGTGAACTGCAGAGGCACCACTCAGATAAGCTTCAATCTGCACTACAAACTGGGCAGAGCTGTAATTTGGAGTAGAGAATCAATGACCCAGTGGCTTGAACTGAAATAGACACTATCTTTGTGGAGTTTAATGACTTTTCTGTTATATGTATATATGTGTATAACACTGAGTATCATTTCAATGCTAAACTGTTCCTTCATTCAAGGCAAAGAAAGATGCTCTATAGCTAAAATTTAAGCTTACACAGTTGAAAATCTTCTCATCACATCGAGAAATCACTACTTTTGCACATGCATCTCCTTTAGTTTCGGTTTTTATCAGAATATGCACAATTTATTATTAAATGCTGCTAAAATATGCATCAGAAGACAGATGCATACAGATAATTAACATATTGTATTAACTTTTGTGTTTTCTATTCTTTATTGTCTCCTACATTGCATTAACTTTATTTTGCATTTTGTTTCCTTTTTGCTGCAGTAAAAATGATTTGCTTTTTATTTCAAATGGTTTCAGTTGGACCAGCCGACTTATCATTGGGGTGAAGAACTGGGGAGGGGTCAGCACCCACCTTTGCTGCTGAAGTCAATTTTCTGCTAGGCTGAGTCAAGAGAGCAACATCACATCTGTTTGCATTGTTCTGTATCAGTAGCTGCAACTTCATTTATTTTTTTTTAAACAAAGGCTTGGTACTTGCAGAAGCCGTAAGACTGCAGAGACCATAATCTAAAATCATGAGCGCCACAATTTTTATGACGACAATCTTCTCTTCCTGGCGTTCAGGCAGTGGTTTTTGGGTGGATTTCCCTGCATGTGCTCCGATGAGGCATTTACAATCTCCTTTATGCAAATTACCCCAGCAGCTGTTTAAGAGCCGTGGTTGTCAGCCCAGGCAAGGGGAATGTGATTTGGTGTGTCACAAATGGGGCAGGGCTTTATTAGGCTCTGCTAGAAAGTTTTAGCAGATGCCTTAGTACAGATTCAGCAGGATCTTTTAACCCCATTATAACTTTATGGCTTATGGAAAAAAAGACAAGACAAAAAAAACTCCCTCTACTGTGGGTATTTTCCAAAATAATTGCTTTATGCAATGCCCACTTCTGAATTATCTGTATGTAACAAATGTAATCTTATACTTTGAGTGGAAAAAAACCACAGGTTTTCTCAAAGATATCACATGCAGCTGAAAGGAGTTTCCTAGGGAAAAAAAACAATATTGCATTTAAGAGTAACTACTGAAGAATATAATCAAACTGTTTTGCAACTAAAAGAATGATTCATCATTAGGCAAATGCTACAGTTTACAGGTATATATACTAAGTTCTTCAATCACGTTGCTAATTGAAAATGATACATCCAGGTTAACTAGATATTCTTGATAGTAACACAGATAAAAAGATCCACAGAAGATCTTCAGAAATATCAAGCTCTTTTGTCTGCTTCTGTGAGATAGTGGGTATAACACAGTAGTGTTACAGGGTGACTTTTAATTCTTCATTAAGATTCATCTTTACAGCTCTTTGGCTTGGTGAATTCCATATATTCCATGATTCAGTCATCCTGTTAACAACTGTTCAACCTGTGCTAGTCTAACATAAGGAAGGAGGAAGACATTCCCTCTTCCGCTGTGCAAATTTAGGTTTTACCAGTTGTGCTTCATCTATTATTGGCACTGGTGACAATATACACCATAAAATACTACTTAGCCAGAAATCTATTTAGAATTCATAAATCCTTACAAAAATTACTGAGTACACTTCAGACTTATTTTTTTAAATGCCAGTAAGTAATAAATTCAAAATCCTTAAAAAGCAGTTATCCAATATTTGGAAGAATTTTATTTTTATAACTCAAAATAAAATGAAATACGAAATAAAATTCTTTTAGAATATAAATGTACTATATTTTAGCATTTATTTCATGCAGAAAATGACTTGTCTGTAAATCACTGAATACTAAGTATAGCTTTCTCTTGAAGTTCCAGAACATTTGGGTTAAGAACAAAAATGAAAAAAAAAAAAAAGTTCATATGACAGGATTTGGAGTAAAGGACAAGTGGAAACAAGCAATTTGTAGCATGAAGGGAAACTTCCTTACAATATTATCCTTAATATTTCTTATCTATCTCTTAGGTGTTGCCTAAGAGGATGCTACATTCTTTCAAGAATAAAGGTCTAAGCCCTGAAAAGGTAACTGAAAAGTAAAAAAGAAAAGAACTCCAATCTAGTTTTGTTGTGTGCACACATATAGTCCACCTACAACATGGTTGCCATGTCATAGACCACAGAGACTTATGGTTGACTTTAGTACACTGACCACTCAGAAGACCCTCTAAAATAACCATCAGAATAAAAACTCCTTTTTATTTTCAGTGTGAGGTTTTCCATAAGAACACAAAGATTTCCTGCCCCAATAGACTTCAAGACACTATGACTAAAATGACCAAAAAGCAACAAACCAGAGTTTCATCTTTTCATCTGAGAGTTTTCTCAGAGCAATATTATTAGCTTAGGTCAGAACTGCATGTGGATACCAAAGACCTATTAAAGCATCTCTATAACATAGAACTTAAATATTTAATTTTCTTGCACTCTTCTTGCACAATAACCTCTTCAATTATTTCATCCAAATCCAAAGAAATGCTGGCTTTCTGCTCAGAGCAAACTCTTGAATGGTCCTGGCCCATTTGATATAGCAGGCTGGCTATTACCACTTTACATTGGGTTTGAATTAAGACTGTCTATAATTTGCAGGGCTTACCTTTCTTTACTCACGAATCTCTTTGTTCATCATCTGCCTGAACCTGCCTTGTTAGTCTTGTAAAAGTGGCTAAGTATAAAGAACTCCTACCATTCCATCTTGAAATGATCAACATACCTTAAAAATATATCTTAATTTTGAAACTCTTTTTATGCCTTTCCCCAATCACAGCTTTCTAGACTCCCAGATGTAGTTGCTTTCACAACACAGCACTTCTGCCCCTTTAAAGAAGGGAAGTAGCTATGCACTCCTCAAAGCACTTATTTTAACCTGTCAGGCTTTCCTCTAGCCAAATTCAGCAAAAGTCCCTCTCCATTCAAATGGGTATTTCCTTTTCCCTCTCTCCTCCTATTACTTCCCTAACACACCAACATTTCCCAAATGAAAACAAGTATTTTGTCCTCTCTAACACCCATAGTTTTTCAGGTACAGGATACTGATCCTTGGTGTTTTTCAGGTTCTCTTCTGAGATTCTTTTTGGCTTAAGAAGTTAATCAGATCAGGAGAAGCCATTTTAACTCACATGCCTTTAGGAGTAATTATACATTTAAATGATTAAACAAATCAGGAAGAAAACCTATCTACTGCATAACGAAAGCAGTTAACACTGAAATCCTTTTTTTTATATTAGTATCACAAGTCGTTTGTAAATAACATGCTCATTTTAGATATAGAAGGAGTTCTGCCATGCCCTGCAAAATAAATTATATTTTATTGGTGCCCGGGTGTTTCATAACTTCTATTTATTTGCTGCAAGAGTGGAGAATTAAGATAGAGTAGTTTATTTCACCAAAAGACTGACAAATGGCTCATTAGACACTTATGGAGCTGAAGCTAATTGTACGATTTTTTGTTGTATTAATTGTCACTGCCTGCTTAGCTGGCTAACATTGGTCATCAATACAGAGCTTTTCCCCTTCAATCTCCAAAACAGGCGAAAAAAAAAAAAAAAAAAGAAATTCTGAATAAACAGAGCAGTATTTATTTCCTAATATAAACAAAAATACTATTTGGATTGGAGGAGCATGAGGGAGGAGTAACGCAGGATTAATGTGCTGGCTCTTCCCCACTGGGGCCACCAATAACAATCAATCCCAAACAGCAGTCACCTCACATCATCTAACAGCTTGAATCACAGATATTCAAAGATTCCCTTCCCTTTTTTTGTTCAGATTAAATATCATTTACATTGCAGACTTTTTTTTTTTTATTTCGTCGGAGACATAAGGTCAGAATTGATTGAATATGTACTACCTGCGTATAATGATTTCCAGTTTTTTACAATCATGTGCTAATGCTGCACAGTAATGGCCTATGGATGAAGAGACAGATGTACTACCAGTCATTCGCTACACATTTGCATTAACAAATCATCATTTAATTGAAGCCCATCCAACAAGTTTATGCTACTTAAATAAAGTTCCTTCCAATAAAAGATGTCGCAATGACACACTGATGTTAACTGCAAGGTAAATAAAAAATAGTATTTTTTTTCTTCTCACTAGTCTAGGTAAGTATTAAAGCATTCATTTATTAATTTGTAATTTGCTCAGAAATAAACCACCTGACATCTAACATAGCAATCCAAGCTCGTACTACTATGAGATGAGATAATTCACTTTTAGAAATAATCGTTTTGTAACACCACAATTTCATGCTTTACAGATTTTTATTTCCCCCCAAAATATATAATAGAGCATAGCTTATATAAAGGCTATACATGAGTTGTGTGTTAATACTTTTAGGCAAGCTCTAATAATACAAACCTCCAACCCTGCTGTTATCAACATGGGCTACAATTTTTTTTATGTCTCATTGTTGACTACAAACATTGGCACCACACTTAGGAATCTAGTTGCCTCCCTCTACAATTTAGATATTACTGCTTTCTTTTTAATACTGTCTAGGGAACCATTCAGGCAGGTAGTGATGCCCATACATGTTTCAGATATAGAAAAGCACTATCTATTCATTTCTTCTTTCAGAACGTGTTGCAAAATATTAAAATCTGAGAAGAAAGCACGTCATAAAATGAGGAACCTATAAAACCAATTTTCTCTTCTTCTAGAGATGGTTTAACAGTACTTCCAGCACATTCATTTCATGGTACTTTTTTGTGTCCCTAAAGCAGAAGAAAGATATTTTGGTGCTATCTGTTAAACTGACAAACAGTACTTCAAAGCTAACATGCAGGGAGAAGGAGATATATTCTTAATTGTGTTTCTGACTTAAATCTACATTTTCTAGAAAACATAGTCTTTTAGAATTAAAATAGTATATTCCCGAAAGATGATGTTACCAGTAACAGTTGACATCTTTTACTGTGCTGGTATTGGCTTACACCTGGTGATAACATTATAATCTCTTATTCACCTAAACACAAGTATTATCAGATATTTCCCTTTTCCTAGCTGTAAAATGAAGATATTTATTTTTCCAAGAGGGAAAAAAAGACCCCTATCCTAAGAAAACAGAAAACACATTCTGAGGGTGGGATGAGGAAGTGTTTTTACAAACAGAATTAAAGGGAAAGACTCTAAAGACCAACAAATACTTGTTTTCTCCCCACCCCATAGGGCAGCGGAGGGGATGAGAGGAGACAGGGGTGTCTCCAGGCTGACCTTTTGTGCTGTTCCTGATGATTGAAAACATAGAAAGGATCTCATCGCATCAAGACTCAAACTCAAACTCTAAACTGTGGATTTTAGAAATAGGTTTTAAAGCACACTGCAGCATTTGAGAAGAGATAAAAATGAAGATTTATATTCTTACACAAGCAGCAGTTTGTAAAAGCTACACAAAGCAAGACAATACAATACCAAATAAACACACGTACAAAACCCTACTGTGACTTGTCTGCATGTTTTCCATGCTTCTTTATATGCTAACTCAGAACAGTAATTACAGTCTTGCAAGTTGACTTCTCTTTTCCAGAACTATGAGTTGTACGTAAAACATGCCTTTTCATCGCAACAATTACCATTAATCAAAACAGTGAAAGCTAATACCACTCAAGTCCAAACTACTGCTGTGCCCAGCAATATATCAAACTGTCTGTTGTCAAACACACTAAACAAACTTACACTGTTTTCACTACAAATAAGAGAAAACATGCTTGCTAAGTATTTTTTAGTCAAATTGCAACCTCGGTAATCCAGATTCTGCCACTGGAATCTAATTTGAAGTAGTCAATCACAGCCTCGGACAGATCTGCAGTTGATGACAGAGGAGGTAACTTGCTGGGACTAATAAATGGGTACCTACAATTGACTAGTCTAACCCCAAATTGTTTTAAGGATTTATATCCTTAACAGATTTACACAGATTTACACAGATTCTAGTGTAAATCCAATTTGTTTCTTTTGTTTATTTACTTCCTTTAGCTCTGAGACAGAGAATTCAAAAGAAAAAAGAAAATGAAAACGATGGAGTACTTTTGCTGTTACTGTGCTAAGAACACTTTCAGGTCTAACAAGCTTAATAGTATGGTGTTTTTTTCCATCTTCATATCTTTGTTTAAACTACTACTCACATATCTCAAAATCTTTGTTAGGAAGAGGCCATAATGTTAGAATTTGTCCATACATTAACAAAAACCCATTTCCAAAATGTCAAATTCATATTAAATACATATTATATTATCCTATCTATAGCCAATGAAAAAAGATACACTTTTACTTCTTATTGTACCTCCCTATCCACACCTAAGTCCTAACTATTTTCTTAATAAATAAATATGCCATTTGGTATCTGAAAGACAAAACTATTTGCCCGAGAAATCAGTCAGTTTAGCAGTAGGTAAGCAATGGAGAAACTGAAGTTTTATACAAAAGAAGAGCTACCGCAGGACAGGAATACTGGAGTTTAACAAACAGATCAGGCCTTTATTACCAGCAAGCTCCATTATGGATTTGTGAGCTTTGTACGCCAAGCTCCCCCAAGTGTAATTAAATTTTTATTTATAATGTGTTTGTGACTGTTAACTTCATGTTGCCTCTGCTTGTTCCCCCCACCCCGATGAGAAATAGTTTCCCACATTTACTGCTGCAGAGAGCAGCACTTTATTCAGTTGCTGAATTCCTCTCTAGCCTTATAAGAGATGTGCAGTACAAATAAACATATTGTGTATTATTCATACACAAACACTGTGTATTTAAGCATAGATATATCCATATACACCCCTGCATACGGATGCTTTAAACCAAAGCTGAGGACAAAAGAAGTACATGTCAGTTAAAATTGAACACAAGTGAGCAAGCATCACTTTTTTTTTTCTACCAAGAACACTGTTTATCACATATTTATATTGCAGAGAGACAGGAAAGCTTCGGTAAGACGGGGGATGCAGCACTGCAGAGTACATTTTATGCTACAAGCAATGTCTGAGATTAGTGTAAATGTACCGGGAAAAGGTTCTGAACTCCAACAAAGCCATCATCTCATCTATTTTTTTCCTTCATTTATGAAGGAGACTTCATGAAAATGCTCTTTAACTCCAAGAATATAATTTTTAGCTTTTGTATAACTCCATTTTCTCCTTCATTCAGGTATTACCCTCTGGTACCAATACTTTAAAAGAGGGGAAAAAAAAAAAGCTTAATATAAGTAACCACAGGAGGATCTCTTCTCCCCTTGAAAAACTGCAAATAAAGATGTCAGCTATTGAGTATATTTGTGGCGTCTCCAGCAGCTGCTGTTAAATACCAGCTGGTCTAGCTGATTAAAATTACCTCCGAGTTGGTATTATAAAGATGCCTGGGCAGCGTTGCTGTATTAATGGATTATTGAGTGAGCGATGAAAACCTTGGCCAGCTGATGCGTTTTATTACAGATAGGCTTTATGATGTGTAATCACTGTAATTTTTATAACTGGAGAAAACAGGGAAAAAAGAGGACCCTTCTTTCTCCCCTTCTATACACCAAATTCAGCTAAACCATACATATACTTTTATTTTTTTGATGATCTCTTTCTTAGGAGTTCGCTAAACAAATCATATCCTTTTCCTTTTTAATAATATCTGAAAAGGTAAGATATTACAGCTACAAATACAGAAAGAATTAACAACTCTATGTTTGGGACTATGCTGTATTTAGGCATTTTGCATACACACATCTATGCTCAGGTATATGCACTTACTTTGTGCAAACATGCATTTATTTCACACTTGGACTACCAGGTATTTGTTCCAAATGGCTGTGGCCATGTGGTGTAAACCCTCTTGCATTATTTAATGACTCAACTACACTGAAAACAAACCTTTATCTTGTACAAGGAGAGAAACTCTCTGAACTTGCCTCCCATACGAACTACATATTTATGATGTCGTCTTGTTTTCTTACTGGTTTGCTCCCAAATATACTCTAGTAATTACACAAATTATGTAACTTACTAGTTTTGAGACTTAAAAAAAACCCCAAACATATGCACTGTCAATTGGAAGATTCAGGTACATCTGTGCAACACTTTACTACAGATGACTTCTCTTGTGAAGTGGTAGCCAAACAGCAAGCGTGGTCAAAGGTACCTCTGACCAAGAGCAACTTACTGAAAGTGTCTCAAGCAAAAATACTGCAACTATTTCAGGCGTGGACACACACCAAAAGCAAGGTAATGGTATTGAGACTCAGTGGGTTAGCAACTGCCAAAATGCAATAACAAAGCAAGTAGAATACAAAAAAAAAAAAAAAAAGTCCCTCACAACATCCTCCTGGGCAAGCTCCGGAAGTGTGGGATAGATGAGTGGACAGTGAGGTGGATTAGGAACTGGCTGGATGGCAGAGCTCAGAGAGTGGTGATCAGCGGTGCACAGTCTAGTTGGAGGCCTGTAGCTAGCGGGGTCCTTGGTCCAGTCCTGTTCAATTTATTCATAAATGACCTGGATGAAGGCACAGAGTGCTCCCTCAGCAAGTTTGCTGATGACACGAAACTGGGAGGAGTAGCCGATACCCCAGAGGGCTGCGCTGCCATCCAGAGGGACCTGGACAGACTGGACAACTGGGCGGTGAAAAACCTCA
Organism: Tinamus guttatus; assembly: GCF_059628265.1. Lineage (NCBI taxonomy): Eukaryota > Metazoa > Chordata > Aves > Tinamiformes > Tinamidae > Tinamus > Tinamus guttatus. The sequence continues at coordinate 153,243 of NW_028289633.1, read as the reverse complement.
TGCAATTCAACAAGGCCAAGTGCAAGGTCCTGCACCTGGGGAGGGATAACCCCAGACACCAGTACAGGCTGCGGACTGACCTTCTGGAGGGCAGCTCTGCGGAGAAAGACCTGGGTGTCATGGTGGATGACAAGTTGACCATGAGGCAGCAGTGTGCCCTCGTGGCCAAGAAGGCCAATGGGATCCTGGGGTGCATTAAGAAGAGCATCTCCAGCAGGTCGAGGGAGGTGATCCTGCCCCTCTACTCAGCCCTGGTGAGGCCGCATCTGGAGTACTGTGTCCAGTTCTGGGCCCCACAGTACAAGAGGGATGTGGAGCTGCTGGAGAGAGTCCAGCGCAGGGCCACAAGGATGATCAGGGGCCTGGAACATCTGCCCTATGAGGAGAGGCTGAGGGAGCTGGGCCTGTCAGCCTGGAGAAGAGAAGGCTGAGAGGGGATCTGATCAGTGTCTATAAGTACCTCAAAGGAGGCAGTGAGGAGGACGGTGCTGGCCTCTTTTCCCTGGTGATCACCGACAGAACTAGAGGTAATGGCCACAAACTGAAACACCAAAAGTTCCACAGGAACTTAAGGAAAAATTTCTTAACAGTGAGGGTGACAGAGCCCTGGAACAGGCTGCCCAGAGAGGTTGTGGAGTCTCCTTCTCTGGAGATCTTCAAAACCCGCTTGGACGCAGTCCTGTGCCACGTGCTCTAGGTGACCCTGCGTGTGCAGGGGGGTTGGAGTAGATGACCTCTAGAGGTCCCTTCCAACCTTAAGCATTCTATGATTCTATGATTCTATGATCTTCATTTTACTTTAGAAACAACCTTAGCTTTAAGCTCTGAAATTTCTCTAACAGTCTTTACCTCACTAAGGAAATGTGGCTCTGTTCCTATTACTCTAGACTTGATAATCAACAGAACTCTTCCACAAAGTTTAGTGAATAATTTAGCAAAGTTATAAGGCTTATGTGACCCTATGAAATACTCCTGGATATTACTCCAGTCCATAAAGTGGTAGCGTTCTCCCCCAAATTCACCGCTCTATACATGATATACATTTATCTGCTTAGGCTGATGATGCTTATGGAACATACTGCAAGCAGATCATTTAAAAAATTTGGTGTCAGAAGAAAAAGCTGTTCCAAGCCCAACACCGGATAGATCAAAAGATAATTTAGATCAAAGATGCATCAAAAATAGATCAAAGATAATTTAAAGGCAAGGATTTTACAGTGGACAAAGCTTTCTGATTTAATGGTCTTAGAAATATTTTAAAAATATTTTTTAATCATTCATTCATAGCATTTTTAGCCTAATCAGAAGTAAAATAATGCAAGGACTCTCCTCCTTCATACTGGGAGAACCAAAACTATCTTACAGTACAAACCTGTTTCTATCACATATTTAGATCTTGAATTGTTGGGTTGATAAATCTGCTGGATCACCTGGCTTTTCTGAGATATTTCTGTACTGCTATGGCCAGCAGCTGGAATAATGCTAGTTGTCTGTAAAAGACAGTGGCTAATGCCTAGTGGCTAAATGGCAGCTAAGTAGGGGCCTTTTCAGCCTTCCTAACTTCACCACTTCCCTTCAGAGAACATCTGAGGTGGATAGAATGGACCAAACCATTAAGGCGGGTCATGAAAGACTGCGCAAGGTGAAACTACACCAAGCAGGACAGCAGCATGACTCCCTGCAGTATGCAATAATAGTCATAATAGTCCTAAATATCTAAACTTATGTCCGTGCCAAGTGCAGAAGGCACAAGCCACAGTCCGTTGCTCACAGGAGCATCGCCATCAGGCACCTATTATATTGCCATTTTATGTGTGCAGCCTAAGTCCATCTTGGAATCAGAAAGCTCTTTTGGGAGGGAATTGCATTTTTGTATTTCTTCCAACAATCGAGCGTGTGTTTTTTTTTTTTTTTTCCCCTGCATTGCTAAATAAACAAAAATAACAATGATTGTGCTTTGGTAAAACCCCCAGAGTTCCCATTTTCTCCCCTTCTGTAAACTGTTCCACTGCAGTCACATGTGGACCAGTGAATACCACTAGGCTTTTAGTACTAGGCGCCTTCTTTAAATAGATATTCTTCGCATATGTAGGATACATATGGCGACACCTGGAGAGCAATCCCTCCTTTTGAGTCGAGCAAGGGACTGCATTTTGGAGTCAGGAGTGAAAACAGACCTTTTGGTGGACGGGTAGTGACAAACACTCTGTGTCCTAAATACTTATTCGTCACTGTTTTTATAGAAAATTAAATATACTATTTTTAAAAATATTTAGTGTTAGTAACAATTTACAAATCCAACATGGTGGCAAACTGGGAATGCTGCTATGTGTGTTTCCCCCGATGCCTGAAGCCGCCGGGGTGCCTGTGCAGTGGGGAAGCAGCGCTGCTGGGGGGGCCGGCAGTGGGACCCCGGCCCCATGGTGGCTCTAAAGGCACCAGCGCCTACCCCTAAATGTGCTGTGTAAAAAGGCACAGGCAAAGGGAGAACTCTTTCCCAACACCTATACGAGAATCCATGGAAAACCAGCAGATCAGGCAGGAATGTGAAGTCTGATCATATTTTTGAAAAGGGATTTCAATTTCTGCAAAGCAATCCTAACTCACTCACCAGATCACATTATCTTTGCTTTGCTTTCAGTTTGGCTCCACTGACAGCCCTCATAGGTTCACCTTCGCCAGGTCTACGAAACTGCTGTTTAATGTTAAGCCTCAGATTTCTCTTGTGCTTGAGTTTAGAAGAAATGCAAAGAAAACTCCTTTCATTTCAATGAAAGTAAATGTGAATTACAGGAGTTAATTTAACTTTGTAGTGGGTTACTTTTACCAAAGCTTACGTCCAGGCCTCAGGTGACAGCTACAAGGGTTTTCACAGTATTTTCTTGTTTTCACTGCTATGCGGGCTTTTTTTTTTTTTAACTGCTTAGCTCAGGCAGGATAATTTTCATGTATTTACTTAACTTTTATTCTATTCTTCTACTTGCACGACAACAGTAAAATACAAGTAATAAATCTGTTTAGAAATCCTGACTGCTGTGAACATTTTCATGCCTTTTTGTCTGCTTAGACTAATATAGACAGTAGAGAAGCATCTGCCTGTGAATGGGACAAGCAATACTGAAGAATACAAATAGTACCTACTTGGAAACCTGTCTTATTGAAGGCAAACACTTATTTACATTTGAGAGATACTGTAAACATGAAATACTTCAAGCTTCCCCTAGGAAGACTACTTTTTGTAAGGCTTATATTCACATCACATCTATGGATTTACGACGTAGACAACTAGCAGCACTGAAGTAGTAAATTATTTTATTCAAGAAGGAAAAATTGAAGGAATTTCCTTCTCTTAATGCTAAAATTATTACATTATACTAAAGAAAAATCTTTATATTTGTAATAAATACATAAACATTGATATGCTTTGAATTAATGGTCAATTTAACATGCATGCTACATTTTAGGCAAAACAAGATTCTTAATTCACTTGGGTTAATAAACATAAAATTCTGATAATTACAGATACAATAATGTCATATGAGCACTTTAAACATATGCTGTGGGAATTAAATCCTGGCTATTCCTGCCCACCGAGGACCAGTTTTTAATCTTCGATGCATGATATGTAGTAATGGATTTTACGAGTTGACTTTTTTAAATTTGATGATCAGGTTAATGAAATTTATAATGATATTTTTCACACCAAGTTCAAAATAGTAGTTAACTCCTTGGCAGAGGAATTCAGATTGGACATGTAATGGATGTACCAGCAACTGCTGGTGTGAAAGGATTAATCATCATTTTAGACTTTTATTAAATTAGATAAAATGGGATAGGCATGAATCAGAATATATAACAATTAATCACTGGACTTTATTGAGTCTTTTGAAAATCTTATTTGCTCCTGAGCTGATAACTAATCTAGGCCATTCTGTACCAGTTTGACAAACTCTTCAGATAATGATTGTGACTGGAACATTAATAATATCATCATTTAACAACAAAACATTCACTGTTGGTAAAAATGATTCTATGAACATTTGTGGAAGATAAAGGATATAACCCTTCTTACTTACCCTGAAACCTTTTGCTAAGCCATTAAAGCCACAGTTTTTTGCTATTGCTATCTTTTGCTTTTATATATTTGCTTGTTTTTGGAATTTAGGTAATGGATACACTAATGTGCACGGGTGACCAAAGTTTCCTTTATATCCAACTAGTAAATTGTTACCGCAATACACACTGACATTTCTAGAAAATAAAAATTACTAAACTTTTGAAGTTTATTTATTGATCATTGAGAACCACCCCAGTTAAATTACCATAAACCTCAACATCACAACAACTACTAATCCAGCTAATAGGAATTAAGGGACATGGAAGATACATAATAGGTATCTGGAGGATATGGAATTTATCCCGTGAGTGTGGTAAAGACCTCATAATTTAGGAGTGCCAAAACCCAAGTGCATCATGAAGGTCTTTCCTCACAAGTGACATTAATTGCACATCCCACAGATGCTTATTATGTACTCTATTTATACCTCCAAAAAGAAAAATATTCATTTAAAGTTTAAAGGTTTAGCACTGTTTAAACACAGTGCAACCCAGCTGTCTCGTGATGTCACTGGGAATAGCAAAGACTGCAGCAGAGTCATAAGGTAAGAAGTACTTCAGACACAGAAGATAAATCAGGATCTGTGTTTCACTGGGAAAGTCCCAGAGCTCAGAAGTACAGTAAAGTGGATGTGTAACTAAACACTAACTCAGGTTGCATGTGGGTTTACATCATCTTACACATTCTTCTGATGACTGTTGCTGAAATAAGCAAATGGAAAATCAAATTATTACAATTCTTTTAAATACTTTTCAATATATGTAGCCTGTTAAAGCATGGAATTGCTAAGCTCAAAGATACCATTACCTCTTCTGCAGTTCAGTCTACCAAAATGTAAATGTGATGTTATCATTAATGTTCCTAGATACTACCTTTTTTGGAATGTTGCAAAGTTTTTGTGGGAATTGTTTCTTTTCTTCTATTGTCGAGTTACCACTTTGTGAATTCTGCCATGGATAATTAAGACAGTTAGGAAAATTCTTGGATCCAAGTTGTCCCACGTATTTACGCTTGCAAATACGCTTGACTATGTTTGCATTATTAAAAAAAAAATAACACCCTCCAAAGTGGATATTGCGAATTTTGCATGTCATTCCCACATGTACTTGTTAGGTGAAATGGAATAAATCAGAAGGCTCAAGCTTGAAATCTAACACCTCACACAGCGTTTATTGATGTGAGTTGTAAACAACTAATGACTGTGGTTAGACATTGTTTGGAATTTTGATTTAAGCACTGTAAAAACATTTAATAAATATAACCTATTACTCAGCCATTCTGCTGCTACATTACACATGTGTGTATGTGCTAAGGTTTATTGTAAGTATGAAAATATTGTTAGCAAACTGCTCAGCCTTTGCTAATAAAATTTGGTAACATCATTGGTACAACATACAGAAACAGAGGCAGGGAGGATTTCATTATATTATGTAGTATGTTAAAACGAGCACTTAAGAAGCAGAAAATAAATTTCTTTTTTTTTCTTTTTTTTTTTTAGTACCCAGAGTAAAATAAAGTATCTGTATTAGACATGTTAGATTTTGAAAATTAAAAAATTTCTATAAAGCCAATTAGAGAAAAAATGCTAATGTGGTCCTAATTTCCAATATGTTATGAAAAGCCAAAAAAAAAAAAAAAAGCTGAAAAATAAAACTTATAGATGCCAATATAAAGGTCTGTGAAAAGAGATGCTCTCTATAGCACTTTCAAAGCAGATGCTGATAATCTCCTGATGTTACTTTGGAGTAAGCTGTTTTACTTCTCTGAAATTTGGGAATAGTTTCCAGCTGTAACAAAGTTCCGAAACAGGGCTATCTGGAAATGCAAAGAAGTCATCAACAGCAGTCAGTATCAAACTGCAAAGGCTATCTTAAGAGTATTTTCAGAGGAAGAATATAGTAGAGGACCCCTGATTTTCCATAAAAATTCAAATATGACTCATTCATTGATTTCAAAACACGTATTTGAAAACCAGCTCTTACTTTTCCTAGTTACCTTGGTCGGTAATACAAAACTGATGCTCTGTTGTTTTTTTTTTTTCTCAGTTTTTCACTATGCAAAGGTTTTTTCACTATTTTGCATGCTTGTGTGCAAATTTTCATTTCTGTCCAAAATTGTGCAGCCTTAATGACCCCACCCTTAGGGTTTTGTGTTATCACTTTTATTAATAGGACAGATGAAATACAGTATTTATTTTTATAATATCTTGTAAAATAATTCAAATTTTAGAAATGTTTATCAAACATCATTCTTCATTATTTACCTAGGTTAGAATATCGTGTATTCATGTAATATTCACAAGTTATATAAAATAGTCCATGTTAATTAACAGCACTACTGTACAGCAAGCCATTCCTGCGACCTGTTAATGGATTTTATTCTTCAAATATGGATTTATTTCTTTAATATTTCATGTGATACTTTTAAAAACTCTTGCTTGAAAACACATCAGAATTAGAAAAGATTCTCAAGGCACGCACCTTTTAGGAACCAAAATTTTCTTTCCTGAACCAAGGTGAGTATTGCTCTAGTAACAGGTCAGAAAGGGGTTCACAAACTCACGAAGAACTTCTGCAAAACTCACCCACTTTGAAAGTTATGACACTTGTGATATTATTTTAAGAGAAGGAGCTTTCTTTGTTGTGTTTACTTCTAGCAATGAGATGTATTTATTCAGTTCAAGAACTTCCAGTAAAACAACCATGTCAGAGATGGCTCATGATACATAATTGTTATTATACAGGCTATCTGTTGAATTCTCTCCTGAATTCTCTTCAAATCCCTCACCTCAGTCGATAACATTTAGGTTGACTGAAAGAAGAGAGCACAGGAGGACAAATCAGTATCTCGGGTGGAATGGAGGGGTACAAAAAGCAGACTGACTTGACAAGCTGGTCGACTGTTATTTTTGTGGTGAGAAAAAGCGAAAGGGAAGCATTCCTCTTAGTACTGTCATTGTAATCTTTTTATTCACATTAACGGCTCTCCATTGGGCAAACGAAAGCTTCTGGAGAAAATTCAGATGGAGTTTATTCTTACAAAATTACGATTTCCCTAAGATTTGACAAAATTTTCATGAGGAATGAACCTCAGCTTGAGGATAAAATTTTCTGCTAAAATCAAAGACTGAGAGGAAAATGGCGCAGAAGTGTTGGGCTATTAAGGCACTCTCCTGGGCTGAGGGAAACCTGACTGAAGACTGTACTCTCCCTGTCATTGATAGCCCACATCTATAGACAGATAGATCTTTTTTTTTTTTTTCTCTGTAACGTAACTGCCTGTCATTCTTCTCTCCATTCTTTCATGAAAATCCAAAACAGCCTAGTTTGTTTTAAAATGGAACAACAAAAATATCCCAAAACTTGACTTTTTAAATTTAAATGGTGTTCTACAAATGGGCCTATTTTGTGCATTTACATATTTCATGCTCAGTTGCTTGAAAATTTCAAACAGAATTCTTCTTATCTTCACCACTCATTTGGTCCCAATTGTGTTTAAAGAGCACAGTACAATTCTTAAATTAACAAGTATCTGAGTGGTGTTTGTGATATTCTTGCTAAGGCTCTTTATATTTTGCTGGAAGCTCTTTTCTATATGTTTTGAGACTTTGCAAAAGTACATAAAGATTCTCACAGCAACTTTCTGTTTCCATTAGCCTTCAGATATCATGACTCCTGGATATTGTTTTTTAATCTTAAAGACTGATAGCAGGATGACTTTCCCCTGCAGTGCAATGCAGATGGTTGTGGTTCTGATTTTCTGGACAGCTCCACAGGCTTTCACAGGAAAACTAAGGGTGTGCTAAGAACATGTGTCAGTAAACCCTTCCTTTCTTGATTCAGAGTGATAAGAATAAGCAATGAAAATGAAGTCCAGGTTAACCAAACCACAAATGATCCAGAAACCTGCATTTGTGACAAGTGCCCTGGCTACATAGCAAATGTGCTACTAACCATGCTAGTCCATGCTCCTGTATTTTTCCTACTAACATAATCTGAGCAAGGACACGGTCATAGAATCACAGAATGCTCAAGGTTGGAAGGGACCTCTAGAGAACATCCAGTCCAACCCCCCTGCACACGCAGGGTCACCTAGAGCACGTGGCACAGGACTGCGTCCAAGCGGGTTTTGAAGATCTCCAGAGAAGGAGACTCCACAACCTCTCTGGGCAGCCTGTTCCAGTGCTCCGTCACCATCATTGCTAATAAATTTTTCCTTAAGTTCCTGCGGAACATTCGGTGTTTCAGTTTGCGGCCATTTCCTCTAGTTCTGTTGGTGGCCACCACTGGAAAGAGGCCGCCCCCTCCTCCCTGCTGTCCCCAGCACCCAAGGAGCAGAGCCCTCTCATTTTTTAGGCAGATGCTGAGGCAAATACTTCCTGCAACAGATACTTAACCTTTGTCTTATTGCCCTTTTTGTACTTATTTTCACATGGGTTTCCTAGACTAAGTTTTGTGTACGTGAAAGAAACAATAGGATATGTTAAATCAGACAGTGCTGATTTAGCACCTGAGCAGCTGAAGTGATTAACTCTGAGGAACACAAAGGAGATGTAAGTATCTGAAGTAGGACACCTGAAATGCCTTGCTATAGCAGAACTCTTCCATTCAGTGTTCAGCTTCTGTAGGTATTGACTACAGAAACAAGACACAAAGACAGCCTTTCAAATGCTTGTACATATTCTTACTAAATTCACCGTATCTTTCGGAAAATATATACTCTATTCAAATTCACTAGCCTCTAAGCAGGCCTCTAAGTAGGTCTCTACTAGTGTTTAATGAGACCTTTATTTTTTTTTAAGACTGTGTGATATAAGCCAAAAGGGAGGCTGTCTTGCTTGCTTCCTTGCCACATACAGATAATCCCAGGTACCTCATATGGGAAGCCCATCACGTGCATCTGCTCTGCAGCCTACGAGCCCTGAGACACTGCATCAGCAGCTCAGCACATAACTACGGGGCAGGAGAGTACAACTCAGACAGGCACTTTAGACATCTCCAGCAATCCTTTTTCCTTATGGAGTGGCCTTTCACATTATATATGTTTAAGCCTTCAGTCTAAAATACTATTTGTGAGAGTAGGAAAAATGAGAATACAAGTTTAACATACTATAATTTTCAACACAACAGAGCAAAAATAGAGAAGTGACACAAGATCAGAAATATTTTTTTTTTTCAATAAAAAAGAACACCTTTTGGAAAAACTCAAGAGATAACCACAGATACCTATCATACAAGAACATGTAAGGTGGGTAGTCTCATTCCAAAAGAGAAAAAAAGCAGCTTTAGAGTTAAACAATGCTTGCTTTTTGACCAAAAACAAGGTATCTACCATGATGCTTCAAGAACTGTCCACATTTATTTGCTCAAAGCAAACCCTCTGAGTTAGTATTCCAATGAAATACACTTGGCAGATCAACAACAGGTCAGGCAATCCCTCTCTCCATTAAAACACAATTCAGTTTCATAAATGAGCTTTGGACTGTATTTTCTTCTTCCTGTTGCTTTACTTTGAAGTTCCAGCTTTCTCATACAACTACTTACTTTGCTATAAAAGATAGAACAGGTAGAAAGCCTTCATATGGCTGAGCCGTCCCCCAAAACTGTATCTACGATCCCAGTGGAATATACCTTTTCAACATGTGGGCCCAACAATGCATTACAACTTTTATTAAAAAAGTCTGTGCATCTGGCATTAAATCCTTAAAAAGCATTCTACCAACAGACAGGCAAGAGTTTACATAGCATTAAAATCTATTTTACAGGAAAAAAAAAATTTTAGTTGTAATTATTTATGTCAGACTGAAAATAATTACTGGAAATCAAGAGCAGTTTGGTCCTGAACATTTAAATGAGAATTCTTACTTTTTTTCCCCCAGACTTTGTATTTACTTAGTCTTAGCTCTTGCTAGATTCTGAAATACTCATTTATTTTAATAGCAAAGGCAGATTTTGGTGGTTCCCCCACTAAGTGCACAATAGCTCTAAGTTGCTTTCATTGTAATTGCTGTCCGGTTAATTGATGACACTGGATTAAAAAATACATAGGAACCGTAATTAGTTTGGATCATGCCATATATTATTTCTCTTTCTTTTGTCAAGTGTGAGAGTCCAAAATAAACTCAGTAGTGGCTGATCTGGAAGCTTGTCCTTAGCAACACTGATCTCCATGGTCATTTTCTTCTGGAGGTCACAAAGATTACTCCTCGTTGGGATGACCCGGGGCAGGTTTTTCTGGATACGATGAATGCCACTTACATTCCTGCAATTGTAAAATCCTTTAACTCCTCGCTCCAGAGAGAGATACTGCCCGGTACCAAAATGGCCAGGAGAGAAACAAGTGGATGCCCTGCAGTAGTGCTGAGAGCAAAGCAACTCTTGCCAGCAGTGGAGCATCACATCTGCTGTTGACTTTCCTTCAACATCATGTTCCCAATGCTAACTTCCAGTCCTCACCTGTGACTAGGCAGGTACCCTCCAAAGTAGTTTGGATCCTTCACTCTAAATTGCTTTTCTTTCCTACATGGTGCAGGTTTTTCCCGCGCTGACTGAAGGAACCACAGTCTTGAACCACAATCTTAACTGGCTGATTATTACAAAATAGAACAGCAGTGGGAAGCAACGGCATCAGCCCAAAGAAGATCCTTCTTGTACTGAGGTTAAGCTAAGAGGAAATATTTACACTCACTTCTGCACTCGCCTTGTGTCTGGGAGGTATGTGCTTAGGAAGAGTTTGCTTAGCCAATATAATATCAGCATGCAATCTGCCATCCGTGCGGTGATGCAGGAGGCAGGGAGGTTATGCCAGCAGCTAAGCTTTGTTCATAAAGCTTTTCACATTTATGCCTTGTCATTATCTTTGAGTGTATTTTTTCTATACAGCCATATTTTATAAATATATATATATTTTTTTTACATGATCCATCAGTATGTATGAGGATGTAATGTGATGCAATATGAATACAATTCACTTTGTCATGCTGAGTAGGTAAAATAGTTAAAAAATATTATGTGGGACTCCTCCAATTTACTCATCTTTTAAATGAAATGTAAAAGAAAGTCCACTACATACTACTGATATTGGAAAAAATGTCCTAAGATATGGATATATGAAGCATTTCTTCAAACCCTCTTCCTTCCCAAGCTGAGAATACAATCTGCTTAATTTCTCACGGCAAACACTGGCCGGTGCAGAAACTGCAGAATGATTTTGCAATGATTATTTTGTACTTTAACATGAATTAGATGTAAGGGTCAAATAAATTAACACTAGAATACCATTTAATCCAAGACATTAATCATTGTTAACTCATCTAATTTTACAATTAAACCAAATATTCCATCTGTCAGCCTTCCATAGTATCTATTTTTTTTGTTCAATTTTCACTTTTTTCATTTTTATTTAGTGAAAAAATTATTACCAGGAGGCACGTCACTGAAATGTTAATGTAATCAATTCCATTTTATTTTTAAACCATTCTTATGTTTTACTTTACAAAGTTGAAAATTAGATATGATTGGATAATTATTATAGTTTGGTTAGACTACGCATATTTCTCATTGCTACCTGGAACATTAAACAGTGTTATTCCACAGCACATTATCTTAGGATCTAAAAACACAACAGAGACATGGCAAATAAAATACTTAAGAATGATAAGACACTAAGTCTTTCATCTCTGTATTGCAGGTTCCGTTTTGCCGATATTAATTGTGGTTAATTATCACAAGGATATGCAAAGGCTGACAATGGGTGAGCAGATTTGTGGTCTCACAGAATTATCAGTCACAGAAACTCCTGTGCTGAGGCACCAACCGGCTGTAACACCAAGTTGCACCACTACAGAGCAAAAGTATTGCTTAGCCAGGATACTAATATACTTTACTACACCAAACGGTGTTTTCTTTTGGACGATGAAATGAATTCAGATATCCCATAACATGATGTCTGTTTACTGATGTCATCCATTTAATGGTAAAGAAACTAGTCTCCTGAGATAAAATATGTCACAAAACAGAAATTAAGAGAAAAGAAGAAATTTTTCATATCAGTAGCACTGCCAGTCTAGTACACACGGCCACAGACAGTGACAGCATGGTTTGCAAATAACTCATTGAGAGAGGAAAAAAAAACTTTCTAATATTGATGCAATAAATACTATAATATACATACTTTTCCACAAAAAAGGCATAAAGTCTTTGCACCATTGTGTATCAAGCAAAATTAATGAATCACACCACAAGCACAGAAATGCCTGTTAGAACTGATCTTCTAAGCAAGTAACTTTAATTTCAAGAAGCTTGTAACAAAATATTATTTCAAAGGACAGTTTCTGAACATGAAATTATACAACAGACTGGGATACCTGACATAGCGGTAGAACAAATCTCCCTACTACTGTAAAAATAAAAAGACTACGGTATTTGTAAACATCAAAGATCGAAATCAACTCTCTGCAAATACAAAGAGTATAAAGGAGTTGCTTTTATTACCTTCTGTAGCAAGGTATAAACATGCAAGGTATAAAATACTGTATTTTAAAATACATAAACTATATACCTTGTTCAGACCAGAGGGAAGACCGATATCCTTCTCCTCTAACTCCATAATCGCTTTTGAGTGAAGTTCCCAGGCTTCCTTCTATCATATAATCAGAGTGATATGAAGGATGGCAAATGGATACTGCCAGCAAACCCCCAAAACTTCAGAAAAAAAAAGTTGACAAGAAGCTCACATGTATTCTGTCCTTAGGTTATGTTTAGCAATTATTAATAGCCCATTAGGCTTAAGGGAAATAGAAATGCTGTCCTAGTTCAAGAAATGTTAAATACAGGAAAAGACCCAACATTTGAGGCTGTCAGATGGTTCACTACCAGAAATTAGTATTCTGAAGCTTCCAGACAGCTTTAAAGGTGCAAATAATACAACACAGTCATGTTGTCTCTTACTTTTTCTCCTGTCCTCTGTATCAAATCAGAAATCAGAGAAAGATATGACCTCACAGGCAACCTACTTCCCTCCTTTGCCAGTGCAGACTTGTTCTCTCTGATACTATCTATTTCTGAGAGCTTTTCAAAGCCTAGCTTTAAAATATTCTGATGGCTTTCCCTTTGTTAATTTTGATATATTATTTTACAGTCTAACAGCTCCCTGTTAGTAAGGTTTTGCTGATAGTCAGCCTGAAGCTCTCTCTCATAATTCATTCCCTTAACTGTAAATTTCTTTATTCAGACTCAGTTCTTCTATTTATGCCATACCAGACTGCACTGTTCTTCTGTTGTTAAAATGTCATGTTTTGAACTAAAGTCTATTTTTTCTTTCAATTATTTCCCTTACTGAAAGGCAAAATACAGCTATACTGATGCGAATACCTACAGTACAAATTAGTTTTGCCCCAAAATACTGTTTGCAAATGTTGGAGATTTATCTTTATTTTCTGTGTATTTTCATAAGCCTTCATAAAACAGAAACACTACCTTTTTTTTGGTTTTTTTTGGTATCTATAGTGCCTACCAATTTATTACCACCCATGAAGTTCATTAGTGACATTTGCCATCTCTTCCAGATTAGTGAAGATATTACAGAAATACACAACCGTACATTATGCAAAACACACACTAACAGGATAATCTGTCTTCTTTGTACTTTTACTACCTTATTCTTACTCTGTATATTCTTCCTCTACCTGTAGCCCATTTATATCAAAACTATTTAAATAAATTGTGTAGAATTACCTTAGGAACTTTTCTAAACTTACCTGAAACCCAAATGTAAATGTAAATACAAAATTATTGAATAATGATATTTTTAAAAGCAGCCTAGTTTGTCTTCTAAATATACATTATTTGCAAGTCTAAGATGACTACTTATTCTCAGTTCAACTCATTTTTAGAGGGTGTACTATATCTCTGTATTTTTCCATTTTATTATGATATCAAATTAGGCTTTAAGTGTTGCAATTGAGCCCTAACATTCAGAGTCTCATTTTCCCTTCCTTTCTGTAGCTTCTATAGAATTGTTGAATGTAATTCACAATTACACTTGGAAATTCACAACTACAAATAAAACTTCTTTTTATTTTTTTTAAGACAAAGCATACTTTAATTTTAAGTCATGGCAAAAAGTTAGAAAACTACTTTTTTTTCTGAAAACTCACATTTTCCTGTCACCGCGCTCATACATATGGCTTGCGAAATCTTTAACAAATGATGATCAAAGTGAATTGTATATCTAGAATTCTAAACTAAGAAGGCAAAACTCTTTCTCAAAAACCCATCAATTCATCATTACATGTTAAACGCAACTTGCAGCCTTGGCTATCGATCCAGCTTGAGCAGAACCACCACGATGGTTTGGATACAATGCTACGCAAGCCTTTGGGGACAGGCCTTATGCAAAGAAGTCGCCCTAATAAGGCCTCCTAGAAGAGGGAGCACATTGCTGAGGCACCTAAACAGACCTGGGCCAGATTAATGCAACAAGGACTACCTCAGATGACTCCAGCAAGAGTCACTTTCATATCTCTGCGCTTCAGCTTTCAGTTGGCCCCACAGCACCAGTATTACCTGTATCCAAGACCCCATTATTGCAACAGTTGAAAGTTGACTATGTCAAACTAGTGACAAAATTAAGGAAGTCATTCATTCAATGCCAATGATTTGCCCATTCCTATTGTGCCCTGTTTCATTCCTTATTTAACAGGAAGACTAAAAATAGAAGGTATAGTAACATACTTCATTTTGCATGTTCTTTCATCATTGCATCTTTGCTAAGTTCTCTAATAGGCAGCTGAAAAGACCATATCTGTACTGGTAATGCCATTGCCATAAACACCAGGGTTTCATTTCCTGCAATTGCCTCCTCCAATTGATTAACTTCTAAGGGATAAGAAACACTTTTTTTTTTTTTTTTACCCCCATTTCTCTACTCCTGAAGTTAAGGACCACGAAAAAAAAATTTTAACACAAGAACACAGAGCTAGAAGGAATTAAATTAATCAATGCATTGTAAATACTTACAGTCCATAAATCTGTGGAGCAATTTCCAGTCGGTTCAGATGCATATACAGCTCAATATCATGTTTCTTCAGCAGATGATCCTGAATCTGGTTTACTTTAGTTACAATAGCAATAGATGGGCCTACGTCCTGTGGCCTTGCGAATGGCATAGGCGTAATCATTGCATCTCTCTCCTACAGACATAGAAAACAGGAAAAATATTAATAAGCATCCCATAAAGCCTCATTGTCACATTATGTGAGAGTAGTTTTCACGCAATCATTGGCTTCCAAATAAGCTGAAAACATTAACAACCCCTTCTAATTCCAGCAAGAGCAGAATCTCAAGTCTCCACTTCTGTGGAGGCTGCCGTGGGATTCCCCTCCCCAGGCGCTCCGAGCTTCCCTTCTTTCTGCTGCAAGTTAAAATGAAATGGCTTTACTTTGCACGCTCTGACAGAGTGTTGACACATTTATTTGCTTCATTTTTGCTTTAATACGAGCCGCCCGAGTCAGTCCAAAGCAAAGTACCTGAGTAGTACTCATCAGTACACTCAGTAGTGGATGTATGCCCTCAGAGGACAATAAATTGCATACCAACAAATAATCTCTCTTCCAATAATCTTTTCTAACCAGGCTTTACTTGCTCAGAAAATGTTGTGGCTGCACCTAAAAAGCTAGGCAATGTTAATAAAGCATCATAAGACCTCTAAAACAACAAGAGAAATAGAACAGGTACATGAAGTGAGGATTAGAAAGCAGCTCGTTGGACCAAGGGTTGTGCAAACCATGCAGTGGTCTATAACACCACATACACAAGTGAAAACTACTGGATTACTACAGTCCTTGAACTTGACTTCACTTTTTCTTTTTTCTTTTTTTTTTTTGTACAAGAGTGAAATATATTTAAAAAGAGACAGAATGTTAGCAAGAAAGATGGCCATAACTGAGGAGTAAGTATGTAAAAAGAGTATGAGGCACAAAAAGGAACAGGACAGATATTTTAAGAGAAAGATAGGGGAAAGACAGAATTTACCTATCAGAAACAATCTGAAGATTAAACAAAAGAGGAAAAATTGGAATATTCAGAGGACTGAGCAAAGACTTTGTTGTATTCTGCCTTGTGCATGGTTCCCAAACATAGAAGCTTCACTCTAAAGAATAGTTATTACTTTTCTATACTTTAACCCAGGACACCAATAGAGAAACATTATCAAGCTCAAGGGACTAAAAGTTTCAGAAGACGCACTACTCCTAAAAATTGTTGAAAGAACACTTCACTTGGATCAATACAGAGAAGAGAACATTTCTAACATTCAGTTACAAAGACACACTTTTTTGCTGTATAAGCTATCCTCAAGGTTGTTTCTTGTGGCTTTATCCCTCTTCAACCTCATTCTCTCTGTATTAGCACTGTAAGAGGAAAGAGGATTACATATATTTTGCTTCACAATCAGAATAATTTATCACATTCAAGTGGGCAGTATATATTCAATAATTTCTATCAAAAATCTGTTTTTATGTCAATCTCCTTGGCCCAAAATGTTCTTTCTTAATTATTTCATTTCTGTACCACAGAAAACATTGTATGTTACTGAGCAGTGATCTCAAGTAAAATGTTTTTATGTGAGGATCTGACCAATTATAAATTTTATCTTATAATCTACTTAACTGGTGTTTTGCTATGGCAATTGCAGCAAAGGGACTGATCTGTCCATTACAGGGTAGTAGTTTTGCCATGGCTAACGTGGTTGCAAGCCATAAGCTTCTAAGACACTCTGGTAAATTGACCAAAGCTTCCTCACAGACTGTCAAATAAAGTTCCCTGAAATGGCATCTATTGATAAATTCAAGAACCCTTCTGTTCTACCAAACAGAAGTGCAATGCATCATGGAAATCATAGCTAACAGATACGTGGAATATGTGAATCACAGATATATGTGCAAAGAAATCACATTTGAAGAAACATTAAAAGGAATATTACAAAAGGACTTTTGCAAAAGAGCCATTTCATATGCACATAAAATACAGGTTGATGAAACTTAGCATGTAACTCAGAAAACATGCAGAGAAAGCAAACGTGATCTTATATGGAGTCCACCACAAGGATGATTAAATTAAATCCATTCATGATTTTGAAAAAAAGATTTCTATCCCTGCTGCAAGAAGCTAGAAAAGAGAAGCCAGTGTTGCCTCCAATGCAAGAGCCTGTATAAAAGAGAAGCCAGTGTTGCCTCCAATGCAAGAGCCTGTATGGCCACCAGAAACCATTGGCAAATGCCACTAGGAGGAAGGGTCCTCCACAGCAAATACAGACAAACCATCTCTTCCTTAGAAGCTGCGGCAATCTTGACTGTTTTGCTGTGTCAACAGATATTTCAGTACCAATATCATGAAAAAACAACAACAAAAAACCCACATTGCACTCCCTCTGGTACCCGTCCTGGGAAACCCGCAAGCTCCCTGGAATGAATCTTTACCAATGCAGGCAGCATGGGAAGCAAACGGGAGGTCCTGGAGATGTGTGTGCGGTGCCAGGGCCATGATATAACTGCAGTTACAGAAACATGCTGGGATGGTGCACGCGACCCCAGCGCTGCCATGAGGAAGTCGACGAGACCCTCTACAGACAGCTGGAGGTAGCCTCATGATCTTGGTCTCCGACATGAGCCCTGGTTCTCACGGGGGATTTCAACCGCCCTGACATCTGCTGGAAAAGCAACCCAGATAGGCACAAACAGTCCCCAAGGTCCTGCTGAGCACTGATGATAACTTTTTGACACAGGTGGTAGAAGAGCCAATGCGGACAGGTGGGCTGCTGGACGCGTACTAACAAATAAAGGACTGGTTGAAGGTGTGAAGGCTGCGGGTAGCCTTGCATGCAGTGATCGTGAGTTGGTAGAGTTTAGGATCCAGCGAGGACGAAGCACGTAGATAAGTAGGAACACAGCACTGGACTTCAGGAGGGAAGACTTTGGCCTCTTCAGAGACATACTTGGAGCAATCCTATGGGCTATGACACTAGCAGGAAGGGGGCCCAAAAGACCTGGTTAATATTCAAGCATTCACTTCCTCCAAGCTCAAGATGGGTGCCACAAACTGAAGCACAGGAAATTCCACATGAATTTCAGGAAAAATTTCCCGATTGTGAGGGTGACAGAGCACTGGACAGGTTTCCCACAGAGGTTGTGAGTCTCCTTTTCTGGAGATACTCAAAACCTGTTTGGATGCAATCCTGTAAAACGTGCTCTAGGTGACCCTACTTGTGCAGGGAGGTTGGACTAGATGATCTCCAAAAGTCCCTTCCAGTCATTCTGTGATTCAAAAGAACCAGTACGGGAGGCTAGTAAGAGCATGCAGTCAATTCTGAAAACCCCCAGCAAGTAGAGGAATGCAGCAAAAGTGGGCAAATTTCCTTATCCCACACTTAATTATGGTAAGATGTCCCCTGTGATCACCATTTAAACTAAGATTAGAAGTAAGTAAGTTACCAAATTAGTCAGCTTTCATTTTAACCTGTTTTTCATTTCTCCATGGTATGCTATTTCATATTATAGTTTTAGGCCCATTTCATTATTTTTTGGTCACATCCCAAAAGTTAAAATGTTAAAAAATGAATATCCATTAATTATTTCTAATCTCATATAAAGAAAAACACTTTTAAGGTATGATACAATAACATTGCCTTCACATTAAAGCCAGTCTGTAATAACTTTCTGCATGAACATATCCATTTATTTTTGAAGCTAATCATAAAAGTCTGCAACTTTATGTATTCACAGACTGTGCTGAATATGCAGCATATTCCATCAGTTGGCAAACATCTGGGATATGTGCATTATTCCGGTTTACTCCAGTTGAGTTGAACTTCAGCTTGCTGTCTGTATGTGCTTCTAACTGATGACCCAAAAGGCCTGTATTTCTGAGGGCTTTTTTTTCAGTTATGGGCATAAATTCTTACATAGCAATCTCAATATAACAACATTTCTACCTATTTTAACTTGCAATATGAGAAGATGGGGTAGTTACCCATGTTGGTACTTACACCATTAACTGTCCAGGGGTCTAAAGCCATCTCCGCAAAATTTGATGACAGAGTTTTAAACACTATCTTGAGCGTCAAAAAATCTGATTATCAAAACTAATGCAAGTTTCATCTTAAGGAGGAGTGCCAAAACGGGACTTATTTGTCACTCGCAACATTTGTGCACCTTGGCATAATGCAGCACTGACACATTGCTGACTGTCAGGCTGACTGACTACCAGCATGGGAAAGTGCATCACGTAATATATGCTGGCTTGCCATTTTAAAAAGCATAAGATAAGTAGATGGTGTCCATCAAAACACAGTTCCTCAGCACCTAAGGAATTAACCACATTAACAGAATTGCTCAAAGCATGACAGAATCTGCAGGGATGGAGGCTGTAATCCATGAGAAAGGTACTAACTGCGCGCACCTCCTGACTCAGTACCCTCCCTGCACAAGTTTTAGAAATGACAAGAGTGTATAAGATAGGGTTGTTGTGATATGTCAGGCAACTTGGTTAAGCAAATATGACAATACTTTTAATCAGTTGAAATTGCTCCAAAAAATCACATCAAACTGGTGTGAAAGAAATAGCCCAAACAGAAAGATGCTCAAATAAACTAATACATCTAAGCAGTCAAAATGTTTAACTAGAAGTGACTCATGGCGTCTGTCTCCAAAAGGCAGAAGCTAGGTGGACATATGATAAACGTAACGATACCCCAGACTCACTGCATCCTAACTTGCCGCATGGGACAAAACACCTGTTTTCTTTCTGCGAACTTCTAATTCTTGGAAAACATTTCGTGAACACATGGCTTCAATCAACTGCTGCTAACATGGAAAATAAATGATAAATTCCAAAGAAATGGGAGGCAGTACAATAAAATACAAATAGAAGGACAGCTCAGAGGTCTGCTTTATCGTTTACAAAAAAGCATTACAGTCCCCTCTAAGAACAGTTTAGATATGGATACCAGCGAAAAGCGGCTGAAAAATTTAGATGAAGTATTAGGAAGTGAATCACCAAATCCTGCTGCAGAATATTGCCTAACATAGCATGAACTGGAATGGCTGGTATTCCATACTAATGCAATTTATGCATACATGAATTTAGAAAATAAATGCTGCTGCAGTAAAGGGAGGCTAGGACATCGTGCAAGTATAAAATGTGGACAGATTTCTCTCATTAACCACTAGGGAATCCAGGAGCTGGAGAAGTTCCTCTAATGGCAATTGGGAGTAATGGAACCAACTGTTAGAGGCTATAAAATGTTCCATGTCTCTCAGAGCACATGCTTTCACTGCTTCATTTGTGAGGATTCAGACTTTATTGTGTAGTCAGCCCTCAAAGTCATGATGGTAAAAGGCATATGTACAAGACAGGATTATTAAAATTATACATGCCTGCAAATAACAAGAACAAACAACTAGATATTAACGCACGTGCTGTGCCAGGGACTGGAAAGGGCAACGTAAACTTTCATCTTCTACCCAAGCACTGTAATCTCTAATCTCTAGGCAGTAAATCTCTAGGCAGACCTAGTTATTTCCAGTATAAAATTCAAACTAAAACTTTACCACCTCTGTCACAGAAATTGGAACAAATACATTTAAATATACTGAAATCTGAAAAGCTAGTCTCGAAGTAACGTCTCACAGCTTTGTTGTTAGAATAAAAGTGACTATGTAATAAGTTCATAAAATTTGTATCTCATATGTTTTATCTGTAGTTACTGACAATTATGTAAAAATCCTAACCCGAGGAGTAATTTATAAATGTAGATAGCTTAGGCCAAGATAACAATACTCCATGTTTAATGAAATATATATATATACTTATATATTTAAATGCTTAAAGAAAATAGAAGCTTTTATGTGGGGCTTGGGTGAGCATCTTTTTGTTATCAATAGGCAGACATATCTACCCATAGTACTCCCTAATTTAGGTTTTAAGTGCAGATTTTGGTACACACATGCAGGTATCTGTTAGTGAACACACTCTGATATTTCCTGTTAGCTCAGACACTCACCCCATGGTCTAACTGAAAAAAATGTTAAACTGAAGCAAGCTGAAACCATGTTTGGAGGACAACTCTTCCAGGATATAACACACTGCAAGTCTTGCAGACACCTGTAATATGGCTATTTTTTGCTAGGGTCTTTTATATGTATTCTATCAATCACATAAATAATTTTTCAGAAACAAAAAAGAGAGTGATAAAAAGAGAGAACTAAATCTGACATGAAAATAAAGTATTCTAGAGAAATTTTGAGCACTTGACTAAGGCAAAATAGTCAGAGGGAATTGTTAAACCCACATGCATACAAAATGGTTACAGGTGGGGATTAGATGGAAGGGGTCAGCATCAGCAGAAAGCGGCAACAGAAAGAGGCATCAGTGCAAATGCTGAGGTTAGGGAACGATGAACCCTGACCCATGACAGGCACACTATGATCGCAGGTTTGATTTCACAGCAAATTGTTTAAAGACCATTTAGACCAACAGATTTAAAACAATTAATTAAAGCAATTCAAGCCTCGATACATTAAACACTAACTATGCACATTTATTTAACATGGCATGTGCACATGTTTTGGGTAGATGCGATAGATGTGTCGATGTCAGACATTCTTTTAAACATTTACAGGAGAACATCACTCCCACACATCAGAATTTGTACAGGTATATTTGACTTTTCATTACAAAGTGTTCCTTCAACAGATAGAACCCATTCAACCAAGAAGCTTTCCACAACTTCACATGACCAAATTCTGAAGAAATTCTAAGGAATTTCATTATTTGAACCAACTTGTACTAAGGTGTTTAAGAGAATATATAATTAAAAATCACATTTGCTAACAAACATTATGCGCACGCTTTTAGAGTAATACCTTCTGACTGTCATGTTCAAAAGTTGAAAACCAATGTTCTGCAGTTTTCATAAGACATGTGAACATTGCACTGAAGGGGAAAAAAAACAGAAATTTGGTGTTAAATAACGTACTACAAATAGCTGTAAATTAAATGTGAAGGAAGTTGTAAAAACTTACTAGGCATCATGTTCCAGATATTCAGGATTCAAAAGAACTTTCATTTCCTCACTGAAAAAGGCAACAGTGAACAATCCAAATGTGAATGTTTATTTTTGGTCAGCATTCTCCATGTACTACTATGTATTTATAAGCCAACTTTCATATAAAGTGCAAATGAGAAAACTAGCCTTTTTAATTAAAAAGAGCAACTCCATTGAACAAATGAAGTCTTTCCTTTTTATAAAGATCAAAAACAAATTAGCTGCCTTGTCTGCACTACAATGAAGTAACCATCTAATTATTCCAAATAACAAATTACTGAATGTCACAATGTATTATTTGAATATGCTTGATCTAGAATAATTGATTGCTGCACAATCTATCACTGTTTGTCCAAAACAAAAAAAATATGGTTAACGGTCAAATATGCAGTATCAAAACATTAATTTATTTTGTTTTAATAGCCTGTATTTTTATTGTACTTTAACAGCAATTAATCAGTGACAGCACCTCTTTTCCATCTACTTTGCTGCTTAGCTCCACTTTTTCAGAGGAGGTTGGAACAGAATGCTCTACAATACACATGGTTATTTTGAGTTACTTTTCACCAAAGAGCAATGTGTAGGCAATTCAGGGGATGTAACGAATAAAAACAAACATGTAAATAAACTCCATCCTTACACTAACACTGTCTTTGGACAATCTCAATGAGGGGTGCTAAAAGAGGTTATCAAAGACAAGCATAATTAAATTGGATTCTAATCATTGCTGGACTTTAAAAAGCAAATGCAAAAAGATAAATGAAAAGAAATGGCTTAAATACTACAAATGGCTCAGTCATGCTTAAAAAAATTAAAAGCTTTGTATGAAAGGCCAAAAAAAAGGATGTGATTTGGGTTGACACACAAATCACGTGTGATGTAGTATTTTCTATATGTGCATAACTATATGCACACAGAGATGTGTACACACACACACATATATATAACTACACACACTATTTGAATAAAATGGATAATCCGTACCTAAAATTAGTGTTATTACAAAGTCAAGTGATAGCCATGTACTGCAGCTACAATGTTACAGATGATGAAAGAAGTATCAATCACAACATTTTGTATACACTGATTTTTTTAAGATATGAAACAAAAAACATTGGTAATATATCCACTGATTCTATTTCTCGAGTTTGCCTCCCCTCAGCTATGACAAATATTAAACCATTTCTGGCAAGCACAATAAAGTGAAATAGTAGATAGGTAAGTCTTTTCATTAATATTTTCTTTTAGGTTTCTTGTCTTCCCATTTTTCTCTGGCTAACATCTGTGAAGTGGCCGACTTCTACACTTTAAGCCTCGCTTCAGAAGTTGTGGCAAGGCAGGTGAGACAAGGATTCTCCCATAGAAGCAGAAGGATGCAACTATTTCTGGTAAGAACTCATTAATTATGAACAAAGAATTAAAGAACACCTATCTTCTATGAGGATAAATATATATGTGTTATATATATATATTACATATCAATGTATGTATGCATGTATGTACTTAAAAAAAAAAAGGATTTTAACATGATACAAACAGAAGAGTGCTTGCCTTGGTTGCGCAGCTTCACTGGCATGTGAGAAAGCCTGGTGGTCACAATGCAGGATAAAGACAATGGGAGCCAGAAGTTCATGCATCCCCTAAACACGGAGGAAAACAAAAGTACAGGGAGAATTTTCATTCATTCAGCAGCTCATAATGCTCAGAACCAGGCAGACAGCAACATTAGCTGCAACCTAAGTAAAAGCATGAGCATTCACATTCTTAACAGAATGGTTTCATAATCAATGGCTTTTATTTTAAATTCTGATTAAATCTAAGTGTTTATTCTTCTATAATATACGGGAAGCAAGTCATTCTCCCCTTTTCTAACATAGCAGACAACAAATTGGCTATGGTAGGCAACTCTGCACCTGGCAGTTTACTCCAAGATCTATGTTCATAAATATGAATTTTATTTATGATAATTACAATCATGATCCACAGTACAAAGATCTGCAATAAGGACAAATTATGAAATTTAAAATTACTTTTTATTTGATAATGTTCCAAAACCAGCATAACAGTAGCCTTCAGAAGAGACAAAGGCAGCTATTTGGGAAATTAGAAAATGAAACTTCCATTCCTATGGATACTAGAAATAAAAAGGGCTTTCTGCTTTTTTTTTAAAAAAAAATTTAATTATGTCAATACTAAGAAAAAATTCATTATAAGACAACACATAGGAAAACTTGCTAATGTTCCAAAATAGCACATAAAAACATGCACGAATTAAAAAAAAAAAAAAAAAAAAAAAAAAACACGTTGCCAATTGGTGGGCAGTGGAGGATTCATCTTGGCCCGGAGTTAGAAGTACAGGTGGGCCATCCAGGCAAGTCACTGGTACCTCCACTGAGGGGCTAGCTCACCAGGAACAAAATAAGATTATTTACCTTCACTTGGGGTTTCTCAATTTGTTATGGGAAGCAGGAGTAACTCCTTCAGGAAAAAAGCAATCCAATTGCTACCACCACCAAAACAACACAGGGAAAGCTACAGCCTGCAGAGCTAAACCTCGTGTGCGGGAGACATTCAGCAGCCTCCCCATGATCACCCTGGGAAAAGAAGGAACTGGGGCATCCCAGCTGGCATATTTGGATGTGTCAGGAGAGCCTGGCTCTCGGTCACAGACCAGGAGGTGGACAGAATCTACAGAAAACGCAGGCTGGGGATGGGGATTAGCCTTGCAAAAATAGGGAGCGAGCCTGTCACCGATGGAAGGGATATGGCGTTGCAGCTGCCCTCCTTGGCTGGCAGCGCCTGCGTGTGGGGATTATGCCAGACAGGTGGCAATTCCACACATCAGCCTCAAAGCCTTCGGCCACCTCCAAATCCACTTAGAGCTGGTTCAGTCTCAACTCCAGGGGCTTTTGCTGGACAGCTGGGGTGTCAGTAAGACCATCCTGTCAGTCCTGTTGGCAGAAAGGACATGGGGTAGCCCACCAAACTCATGGCATTTCAAGTTGCTGCTGGGAGTCCGAGGATGGCTGCCCCCAGAGAGGAGCTGGTCTGCTCTCGTGATGGCATTTCCAACCTAGGAAGCCTCTCCACTTGCTTTTCCAAGCCTTTCCATGACAGACAGAAGTGAGCAGTGAACATATCACAAGCTCATGGATCCAACTTGCTGCTTCCCCAGCGTATCTGTGTGAGGGCTTCACGGCTATGAAGCTCCTAGAGGCCAGCTGCTCATCCTCCCTCCTCTCCCTCAGGGTCCTCAAGCCCTCCATGTTCAGGCCTACTCACAGGGATAGTCACTCCTGTCAAATGTAAGAGGATGGCTTATCTCAGCAATAAACACCTCTGCTGAAGGCATAAAAAGCTGCCAGAAAGATAAAACCAAAAATGTTTGGGCCAGAAACAGCTGAAAGCAAGGCCACGGGACTGACAGAGCATGATGCGTGATGGATTTTAGGGATGAACACCAGACCATGTGAGCCAAAGTCCTTTCGGGTACATGGCCCGGTGCTCTCGGGTTTGGAGACTTGCAATGGTCTGGGGATTCTGGGGATATTGTCATATTCCATGTAGCATTTGAGGAGTATTCAAGCTCAGTAAGCATATCTTCATCAAAAGCACCATACAACACCATTAGTACAAAAATCCTTTAACTTTTATTGGAAATAATGGAGATTTTCCTTCGTAATCCAAACTGAGCAGAGAGAATATTGTTTGTTGAGGACCCAGATAGACGTGGAAGCTCTCTCTAGGTGCTCATCTATTTTGAGTGTGTTCTGAAGGATATTAGTGAACCTCCTCTGTTCACAAGAGGAAGCTCCAATCTGTAGCAGTATTGGGGGGAAAGAAAAAAGGTGCTCAGAAAAATCTCTGCATAATATCAATTTATAGCAGCTGACTCAATTCTGAGGGAATGAAAATCAAATTTCCTGAGATTTAGTCTCAAGTGCAGGGCTGGAACAATAGTGCAATGAGTTGACTGGGCAAAGCTAATGGCAGCAAAACTACTTAAGTTTTGGGTTCTTTTCTTTCCCTTCTGATTATGAAGGCTAAATAGAAGCCTAAAAGGCTAAAAACGAAATAAAACAAAAACAACAGTAAAAGATTAAAATCAAAGTTCACTGGTTGACACAAACTGACAACAAAATTTCTGAATGTCTTGTGGTCATACTAAGATGAGACTCTGGTCCAGAGTTAGGAGAAAAATAGAACTGCCAAAATCACTTAAATAAACTGTAGATAATGTGCTGCACTTTCATCCATACTCATAGCCATCAGTTGATTAACAGCCTCAAGTCTAATTGTGTATTCACCCTGATATACGAGCATGAAATAAGGGAAATGGGATGCCAAAAACCTGAATATCTAATAAAACTGCTACCTAAGCTGTAAACATACAAACTGAAGAAAAAGAAAGAGGACATAAAATAAGAATTAGTTATAAAAGATAAAAGCAAATCATACATTCTTTCGACATAATAATATATCAACTTTATAATAAAGTAGAATCATAATGTGGCTGCCCACAAACAACAAAAACAAAACAAATAGATGATGAAATACCAGGATTTCAAAAAGATACCTCTGATCTTTCAGTTACAAGAATACTTCAAATGTTTAGAGATTTTTAGCTTGGCAAGAAAAGCCACCAGTGTAATATACATACACATATTTTTTCAATGCTGCAGTTTACTAGAACTCTTTAGTGTTAATAAATAAGTTGACAGAACTCAGATAATTTTTGACACTTCCCAGCTACAACAAAGTATTGATTTCATAACGCAGTCTAGGGTTCAGA
Organism: Tinamus guttatus; assembly: GCF_059628265.1. Lineage (NCBI taxonomy): Eukaryota > Metazoa > Chordata > Aves > Tinamiformes > Tinamidae > Tinamus > Tinamus guttatus. The sequence continues at coordinate 126,232 of NW_028289633.1, read as the reverse complement.
AAGAAAAACAGAAATACAGCATTTCTACAATGAAATGTGAATCAATGCATTTCAAAATTATACTGACTTCTCTAAGGACAATCAAATTATGCGTGAACAATAGCCTAATGATTTAACTTAATTGCCACTACTTCCTTTCACTGTAACTAGAGCCAGAATTTTGGCACCAGTCTTGCAGAAGAATGCAAATAGTAATTTTACATATTTTAAAGTAGAATATACTATTCTCTTTAGATTTTATATTTACAACTGCTATTTAAAAATGCAAGTAACCCAGGGAGGATTCAGTCTCTAAAATCTGTTGCACAGCTTAACAACATTCCACTCCATTTGACAAGGGACAGAAGTATCTTTTGCCAACCAAATAAGATGTTACACTGGATTGGTCAAAAAACAGAAAGCCTACTACAAAGACAACTTTTATGCATATATACATATTAAACAAACATATTGGTTGCTTCCTGTGAGAATATAGGCTGATGCTATGTCATAATAATAAGTCTCTCTCAATAAATTAATCTCCGTTACATTCTATTTACATTTATAAGGATAGAAACTGTCACAAAACTAGAAGTTTTTCAAATATTTTAAAAGAGAAACACCAGGTCCTGTACATATGATGGCAAATGAAGTACCGACTTTCATTTATTGGCTAGATCTTAGAATTGTTCTGATAAATGTAACTCTTGTTGGAGCTTACAAAAAAAAAGAGAGAGGAAATCTCTCTCTAATGGACTAGTTCCATTATGGACACTGAACATGAAGACAAACATCTTATGTTAGGCTTTGTATTCATGTCACTGTAGAGACAGCAGCTTAGGGGCGACTATTACTGATGAATTAACAGCAACCTCTACTTTCAAGAGAAATGCTATGCTTTGTTGTAGCAGGGGCTTTTTAGAAGTGAGTCAATGACGAAAATTGGTAGGACTAGAATCCTGACCACAGCATACGTATTGAATAAAAGAGAAAAAAAAAAAAGTCCTGATTCCACCACAAATCACCTGATTCCTCTACTTCCTGCTAACTAATTCTGAAGAAATACTACTGATGGATATGAAAGAAATGGTATATACAGAGAGATATACTATCAGACTTGGATCACATACTGAACACTCATCAGAAATATTAAATCAACAGTTTTTCATCATCCAAATTTATTTCATTTTCTGCACTATACTCATCTCTTTAGTCCTGTGGCAACCTTCTCAACAAACTGCTGCACTACTCAAGCTACAGTAGCCAAAAGCAGAGGTGAAGAAGTTTTCTTTGTCAACAGCCTGTAGGCTTGCAAAATTGAACCTGTTCTTTTATCTGCCTATGTTCATTTAGCCCACCAAGCAGTCTTTATTAAAGCTGAGGCATCAGGCAGTCAAAGTTCATTAATACCATTTATATAATCTCTGCAGTTTCAATTAACTCAGCAAGACATTCTACTACATGATAACAGTCTCATTAATTCAATAAAATCCCATAACTATTAACAATATGGTCTATGTTAAACGGGGTGTCACCTAGTACAAAATAATAGCTTTAACAGCTTGTGATGAAACTCAGGGCTTTTTTTTTGTTAAATTTGATCTAGCTAAATATTCCATCCTTATGTAGAAAGGTATTATTTCTTGGTAAGGAACCTAGAGGATTTTAAATATGAGCAGAGGGTAATTAAGTCCTTTTAAGTCATATCAAAGAGAAAAATAATACTTCTTGTTCAATAAATGATAGACTAAATTAGCTGGAATGTGTTCTTCCGTTTTCCCATCATCAGTACTCTGGCCTATATTCACTAGAAAAGGGAGGCTGAATACTGCTCAAGTGTTTTCTTTAGCAGTGCCCTTCAAAGTACAGCTCGTCACACACCTCATCTTTTCTGTGGTTGCAGTGCAGGACTATTCCTTGCTCACAGTCTGTGAAACATGAAAAAGAAACAGCTGATGGAGATCCAATATTTTCCTAACTACGTATTTGATTTTTGGCATTATCTCTAAGACGTTTTTTCAGAAGTAACTGTTCCTTCAACTCATATGTGCTGATCTTCTCAAGAAATGCAACCAGCTTCCTGGCTTGAGGACATGGTGGTCACAGACCATGCCTGAAAGCACACAATGTGCTATAAAAATATATATATTTACTGAATCACCGTACTTTTTGTCAAAAAAAAAAAAAGTCTACCTAAAGTTTGCTGCTCTACAGGCTAGTCTTTGTCTAGGCACACAGATCCCTCAATCTATCAGTCTCCAGTCTCACTACAGTTAATAACCGGGGATCATAAATACAGATATATTTTGGTTTACAGCTCTGCATATTGGCCTTGCTACGGGAATTTAGTATCAAATTTATACTTGATTAAAAACCTTCAGAACAAATGTTTAATCTTCATCCCATATGGATGCATACTTAGGGCAGCTTTAAGGCTATCTTTGCCATTTTAACAAAAATAGTTTGAGCAGGCTTTCCATCTGAGGTATTTGCTTGCCCCCTTATTTTTCAGTGAGGAGAAACTTTTTCACTGCATTGTATTTGGATCCTACGGGATCCATTTCTTAATGTACAGTGTGGCCTTAGCACTTTGAGAAAGAACTTAAAATAGCACATAAAACTTCAAATCCTGAAGTTTGTCTGAATTTCAAAAAACACTATTTGTTGTTTATTCAGTGGCATCCTGCTGCATTCTTTCTTTCTTCTTTGAAACACACAAAGCCCCCTTCTTTTTTAAACCATCGCTGAAGAGATGCTGAAGAAAAAGATGTACTTTCTATAGAAATTCAAAGTTAGACAACTCATTGACCTTACAGGAAACAATTTGAGGGAACGTCTTATAAGGAAAAAGCATATGTTATTCCATGACCTTACTTTTCTTGCAGCTGAGAAGTAGCTCTCTGATTACTTTCGCAGTATGATATAACTTCAGATACAACAGAACTGCATTATTGCTCAATCATTTGTAAAACTGTACAGAAAATGTTGACTCAATGAATGCCACCTGTACAGTATTTTCATTACCTGTTTATAAAGCAACTGCTCATTTTCTCTGGCATAGCAAAACAGAACATCTGTAAGAATTTTCCTCACAGTCTCTTGCTGGAAATACTGCATTTCAGGAAACCTGAAAGGGAAGAAATGCAGCAAAGGTAAACTACATAGCTCACAAAAACCTTGTCACTGATCTGCTACAGACAGATAGCTAGGGCAATACTTTTCTTTTTTCTTTTTTTTTTTTTTTTTTCTGCTTTCCCATCTCTCCATGAATGGAATGGGTGCTGGTGGAATACTTCTAAAGACATGTCACATTTGTTTTGTAAATAAAATTTGGAACCATGTTCTAATATACATCAGTCTGTTACACCTTTATGATATTGCCAGGTTTTTTTAAATGCATAGTGCCCTTTAACATAAGGAATACTAGACCTCCGCAAGAATGACATAAAATGGCACATTGTTGTAAATACCAACTTTTACAAACAGCCAGCGTGATGAAAGTCTGACTGACTTGAGGAATACAGTCCAAAAAAGGCAATGTACCATCTGAGTATATATTCCTAATTGCCTAAAGGATCAAGTTACTTTGCTCCTCCAAGTCCTTGTCATGAAAACAAGTTTTGCCAAATAGAAAAAGAGAAAGGAGGCAGATGAGAGGGAGTGACTGAAGCTCAGATGTACCCTCTCCTTCCGGCACACAGATGCTTCCTGTCCAACCTGGCAACCCAGAAGGTTGTCCTGGTGGTCCCGGGTGGCCCAGCAGCCCGATCAGTAACTCCAAGGCAGTGCTCTGCTCACTATCAATCAGCCCTGCACCAAAGAAGCTGAAATGTGCCAAGGAATACTTAAAAAAAGGAGGGGGATTGAAAACAAACAATAGACAAAAAAGAGTTAAAACCAGAACTGCTGCAAACACTTAACTACTGATTCCGGTACTGGAAAAACAAGCATTGGAGATCAAATCTCACCGAGATAAAAACACGCTTTGCATGACATGCTTGCATTCTTTAATTTGTGTTAGGCTGACAACTGTTAACTGGATCATCAATCTGGCCTGCAGTTTCAAGAACAGTCCTGCTCTTCATTTTTTCTCCAGATAAAAGATGGGCAAAATAAGCTACTATGAAGAGGATAACAACTACAATATGTTAAGTAGTCTGAAAAGAACCAAACAGAAAAAATGAAGGATATGTCAAAGGAAGAATATACACAAGGGTTCAATATTTCATTAATATTTGAAAAAAAATAGCATTTTAATAACTGCATTATTGAAATATCTCACAACTAACATGAAAATAGGCATCCTAATTTTCTTGAGCTCTAAGCAGGCTCCAATGTATCCTATTGACATCTTTTGCTAAGATAATTAGGCATTTCACTGCCATTAGTGGCTGTCCCAAACAAAACCAAAAATTAGGAAATCATTTGAGACTTTCACAGAATAAATATCCACTAAGTGAAACAGAATAAAATGGAATAAGTGTGAGAAAAAGAGGAAAAAAATCTGAGAAAATCATGTTATCTGCATGTAATCCAGGAAAATGTAAATATGAAGAATCTGTAATTATTCTGATATAACTCTCACCTCTGCATCCTCCTCACCTGCCGGTAGAAAGTAGGAAATAAGCTGCTTATAGATTTACTTTAATATACTAATACACAAACAAGTGCTTACCAAGGCTTAACTACATGGTAGGAAACATTTTTAAAAGTAACCATCCAAAAGCACATCCAACTATGTGGAACAATAAAAAAGGAAAATAAAATGTAAGTAGAATGATAAGAGTTCCAGAAAGAAAGGAAAAGGTAAGGTTGGACAAAGAGAAACAGAAGAACACTTGGAAAGACAACACCTGTATGCCTGAGGCTAGTTTGCTAAAACCAATGTTACAGCATTGTCGGCACTAAAATGAGGTCATATGGACCACAGCTAAGCTTTTTTAAAGCAAATTTTGTCCTGCCTGCTTCCAAAGTGTGGAAGCTACATTGGTAAACTTCAGTTATCTCAAGGCTTTGTAAAGCCTGTCCAGAGAAACAAAGTAAGAAAATATGATCAATAGCCTGAGACAAACTACTTGTGTTAACTATTACTGAGATAACGACAGGTAAAGCTAGAAACGCGCTTTGAAATCCTTGGATGAAAGGCATTATTCCACAGTCAACAGAGAGAAGCCACTATGGCTTAAACAGAATAAAATTTAAGTACTGAGAAAGGCATTTGGATGAACAGTGCATCATTTTCCTGGCACCTGATGGGGTAATGGTAGACCAGCATTTGGAAACTTGTGTGCACTTGTAGTAATCATATTACTGTAAAGGAAGGACACAGCTGAGACCAGAAAGGTGCATTACAGCAGATGGCAATCGACATAATTTAGGGGTTTGAAGAGATTATTTCTGAAGGACTGTTATTCAGTCCTGCCCTGTGAAGTTCAGGAAAAGAAGACTAACAAAGAAAACTCAAAAATACACAGAATATCTGTGAGGATCTTGTAATACCAGAGATTGTGACAGGAAGGATAATAATGAACTCAAGAAATAAGCTGGCTGAAGTATTAATTATAATAATGTAAATACAAGAGACCATGAGGGAACTATCAGTTCAGGAAGGATTTTCATGAAAAATGTCATTCTACAATTAAAGCACTGCTTTAGAAATACACTAGCCTCAAATCAGGTAAGGTAAAACATTTTTTCAAGAATACTAAGATATTACATTTAATTACATCTTGGAGAAAAACTGCATAAGAAAATGGGAATTTTACCAGGATGTTTTACCACATCTACTATAATCAAACAAAAGTGCATTCAAGTCTCTGATTTCTGAAAGTTAAGATAAGCATGAATTAGTTATTTTTTAAAAGATTAGGCTTTTTAGGGGCCCCTAGACCACTAACAGTCAAATGTTGACACAAAAGGCAATCAAAGAAAAGGACCCATAAACACTTTTAAAAAACATGTCTGGTAACAGACTTGAAGGAGATTCTTAATCACTGCTGTGGAGTGACCTGCCTTTGCCTCATTTTTCCTCAGATTCCTCAATTTCCTCAGATTTTACCGCACCATTCCCCATCCCTGCTCCTCAGCAAGGTAAAACTTTGTCAAGAAGACAATATCTTTAGAAATAAACTGCAGCTCCCTTTTTTCTTTATGCACAAGTGCATAAAAAGGTAGCTCTTCCTTCTGGCAGTCTCTTCTCTTACTTGGAAACTACATTTTGTCCCTTGGGTTCTTACTCCGTGGACTGCTGTTTCTTCTTACGTCTTCCCAATCTTCTTCTAGGAAGACTGATGTAGATGACTAATGGTCCCTCTACGCCTTTTGTCCCCTTTTCTTAAAAAAATCTGGGAAATAGAGTGTTTAAACAGGTGCAACCACTACTTCTCAGGATCATGTCTTCCCCTTTCCTATAGGGCTGTTGTTGCTCCTGAATTAGAAACAGGCTAGAATAATACACACAGACCATCACCAAAGACCACCCCTGCCTCCAAGTTAGTCTACTGAGAACCTATAAGTCTTACATCAAACACGGCCATTTGCAAATCCCAGCTTCAAAAGATGATGCTGCAAGCAGAGTGGTGTTTTGATTTGGCTGGTAGCTAGATGCAATTCCATTGCAGCAGATTGCTATTCCAGCAGAAAACTCACAAAATTTCTTCTTTATCAGCTATCTTTTTAATTATTAGCACATAATCAGCTTTGTTCTGGTCTTTGGTACCTCTTTGGAAAGACAATAATTAATCACTGTGTTCTTACATGTACTACAAGTTACTGTGTTGCTAATTCAAACAGAAATTCCTTTCTGAGTAAAGTGCTAGAATACAGCCATATAACTTGTTTGGTATTGCTAAACTATAATTGAAGCAAGACTTCTAATTTCATAATAAAACCCTCTCTCACAGCCTGATTTTGAGAAGCTTTCACTTGAGATAGAAACAGACTATATTTGGTTCTAACCCCAAAATTCATGCTTCTGGACTGCTGAAAGAAATTCTGTCTGAACCTCTCAATTATCATCCAGTAAGAAAAAAAAAGAGAGATTATTAAATAGAAGTGTAAACAGTATAAACAGTATACTGTATAAAAAATACAGTATAAAATATTCCTTAAATAAGAAACAGAAGATTATGATGACTATGAGATGATAATTGAATATACTTAAGCAATCTGAACATTTTAAATTCAAATATAATGCACTGTAAGTTAATGACAAATCTTTAAATTGCAACACTAGGAATTTATATAAAGAATGGAAACGGAAAAGACAACCTTAAGGACAAGATAGTTATATTCCAAAGCCAAGGAATGTAGAACTTTCTGCTTCTTACTCTAATGCTAACTTGCAAACAGATACCTATATATATATAAAGTGCATGCTATATGGTTCATGATTAATCAAGCGACATGTGAGTACGTAAATTCGCTTTGTGAAATGAAAGTTTGTAAAATGAAATAAATTCACGTTAGCCTGAAAAATCTTGCTTTTTCATTGTCTAACTTATTTTGATGTGACCCATGATGCATCCTGCTATTTTCTAAAGTGCATACACTCTGCCATTTGCCACAGTGAGAGCCTGTATTTCGTATATATCTAGGTAAATAGTCTTATATCCAGCAGAACTTCTATATCAATTTTCATTCTCCAATTACAGTTTATATATGTATATATTTTAATCTTAGAACATCCTGAACTGTTCCTTTTACAAACAAAAAAATACCATCTGTGAGCATGCACATGAAAGTATACTCAGATTTTAATTACACATCTCACTGCAAGAATGCATTCAAGAATGGGTCTAGGGACGGACATATAAAATATTCCAAAACTAGAGAGCAATGATTTCTTCTGCATGACTTTGTTTCTTTAAATGAAAATGTGTGAGCTTGGCATTTTTAAATTCTATGGCTATCACCACTTTTTCCAAGTTATAAGAAAAATTATTTGCAATACAGTAAAATGTCACATGTTAGCAAAACTATAATTGAATTTAATTAGATTTACACATCACAGTCAATGCTTCTGCTCTGAAAAGAAATATTTGCAGGAACTGAGTGTTCTAACTCAGATGCCTAAGTTCCTAAACAGGAATGACCTAAGGGCCAAGAAGATGAAAGGATAGTCATAGCAATATTAGGACAAATTTTAAAAGGCATATGTGACAAACAACACTAGAAAAATGATAAATAAAAATAGAAGTGCTTAACTTCTCTCGATGAATGACATTATTCTCACTAATTAAACACTATTTTCGTATTATTGATTGAATAAGTGTAAAGAATTACAGAAACTCATCTGTTCAATCTTTTACTATAATTATAATTTACTTTAAAACCTTGAATTTCTCTTACTTTCTCTTTGTTTCACATAGAAAACTCTATTTTAATTTTCAATAAGTAATACATTTCCTAATATTTTAATTTAAAGGAGCTTTTCTCCAGTGATACCAATAAATCTCCAGGGTTTATGTTTAATGCAATTTTCCACTTCTTCACTCCAAGAAAGCTGTCTTGCTATACATTAAATGCATGTTTCTACACATTCATGTTCAACAATCCTGACATTTACACTAACTGAACTCAACAAAACAAAATATAGTATACACCATATAAAAATGCAGGATCAAAATTTATATATGGATATTTCTTTCGAAAGATCTACATACGTTCTTGTCACATCTTGTTCAATCATTGCTCGAAGCTCTTTATCCTGGAAAAATTTATTCCATAGACTCTGAAATAAAGAAAATAATTGCATGAATTAGAGGCTTCTAGTAATACTTAGGGCTTATATACTGCAATACCAAAGTACTGTGGAAATATTACCTAATTAATTTGCAGCATCCCTGGTTGATAGATATATCAATATTTTATAGTTGAAAAAGAATATTTGTAACTAGGCTTAAATCTACTAGAAAGTCAATTTAGATCAGAGATAAAAACATGCGACTTTCTGGATCCTGGTTCCACACTCACACCCTTCACTCAGTGGAAGGCTTCAGGTCTGTGCATTTCTTGTACGGGATCTATGACAATATTTAGTGAGGTAAATTCAAGCTTACATGGACCAACACCTCAGCTGAAAAAAATCAGTAGTTCACTGGAAAAAGTGCACATCGATGCACATTTCCCCTACAAACTTATGGGCTCTACTTAGAAGTGAGAAGTTTCAAGATAGTGTGTTTGACTGCCAGAAAGCAAGTTTGCCTTAGTGGAGGCAAATTCAAATATGGAATGTATGATGATTAAATACCTATTACGAAAATCACGCCATTCTAACAGTACACATACACAGCGCAAATCAAGATGGGTCTTTATCGAAAGGCTCTTACATAGAAAACTGGAGTATTTAAAGTTCATTATCAACATTCAAATTAAATAATAGATTCAAAGCAGATTTATCTTCTTCTATATCTGTGGATTTGTCCATTTCCATTCTTTTTTTTTTTTTTTTTTTGCTAACATGCCTTATTTACCAACACTTTGCAGAAGCCAACCTGAATAAAGTCAGCAAATGTTATTTAAATGTTCCAGTCTATGCCATCACATTAGGGTAATGTTAAGGAAACTGTTGTGTAAAGCTTATTCTTTGCAATAAAGGAATAGCTTGGCAATATTGATCAAAATACAGAAGGAATATAATCCTTAGCAGTCGTTTCATTTAAGTTAGTTTTCAGATAGCAGCAGGAGTGAACGGAATATCATAGGAAGGGAGTGGCTGCAATACTTCCAAAATCTATTGCTCCCTTGTAAACAATTTATTGTCATGGTGGCTTAAGCATGGTGGCTTATTTACACCCTTGACAATGTCTCACTTAAAACCAATACCTTTTTATCTGCTTTAAGATACACTGGATCTTACCTATAGCTCTTTTAGGGCAGCTATGTCATATTTTGAAAACTGCAAACACCAACTCTCCCCTGCTGGTCCTTCACAGTGAAGGACCAAGAAGATAGATGGACTCTTAGGTGCCAAAAGGGAAGTAAATCCCAGGACACTATAAAAGGGCAAAACATGAAATCATTGCAGAGGGTCAAAGGCACTTAGCTTGTCACTCCTGTGCCCAGCTTGGTCTCTTGTGCTGTTCTACAGGTTAATTAACTGCCACATACTCTGACATTTCAACCTACAGCCTGTGAAAACATCATAGGCAGAAATAGGTTGTAATATTGTGTACAATCATAGACTACAGCAGAAAAAAATTAAATCTTCTGCATTTGAGACAACTCTGTTCATTTGGATGCAGGGATGGTTTGACAGTGTGTGGAGTCACACTAGCTGCAGAGTCACAAACATGCCTGTGATGAGCACTTCCATGTTCCTACAAGCAGAGCCACTCAAACACTTCTCCTTTTACATTAAACGTGAAGCAGAGCACTGCAATAAACACAAACCAATTATACGCTTCAATTTATGTGAAAGTCTCTTTTGGTGTAAATCTCCTAAATTCAATCAAAAAAGTTATTTGCATGGTATCAAGTTATTTTTACAATATGGTAAAGCAGGATTTTCTGAAATAGTAAAAAGAGATCAAAGTGATAATTAGCAGAAAAGCTTGAAAGTGTATGCTATAGCATACTTAAGATGCTCCCAGTATAAGTCAAATGTAGTTCAAATCGCAGTCTCTCTCTCTCAAAAAAAAATAATAAAAAAGTTGCTTAAGTTCCTAAATCTATACCTAAAGCCTAATCATAGTGCCAAATACCAAAGAGGCAGCACTTCTAGAATACCAAGCTACATGGAGCTCCTATCAATTTCAGTAAGTGCTAGATACCCAGCACTTAGGGACAATCAGATAGAAGATTTTTGCCACATTTCCAGTATTGAAAATTTGTCATTTTGCAGCTGGTTGCTCTTTTATAACTGTTGGATATTCTTGTGTCTTTTAACAAATGTTACAAGAGAAGAATTAAAAACCTGGAGGAAATGATTATTTTGTAGCCTGGACTTTCCACATTCACTCAACCTGCATACTAGTCAGATGTCCAACAGTGCTCTTTTTTTTTGCTAGTGAAAACTTCTCAGGTTAAACAGTATACTATTTGGTGCTGTTTAAATATTCCTAAGCATGTATTCTTAAAATGAAAACACACAGCAATAAATGAACTGATCAGTTAAAGGAAGGAAATTCTGTAAAACTGGAACAATATTCCAGTATGGGTTTCTTGTTCATTATTATCATTCTGGAAGCACCGGAAAAAATAAAAACAAACAAACAAACCAAAATTAAACTAGAATATTAAACTAAAAATGAGCATTTCTGGTTGCCCACGGCTTGTGAGCTGCTTGTTAACACAAGACAGTTTGGAAATAGGGCAGTGAGACTTTAATATCCACTGTTTTGTCTTCTTCATCAAGACTTCATTTTCATCAACATGATTATAATGATGAGAATTTTAGTAACACAGATATTGATGAAAATAGGAGTCAACTTACACCTTCATCCTGAGACAGAGGATTGTTGATGATCAGGTCTTGCTGTCCTGCTTTCCGTGGGTTTGTAATATGCTGGGAAAAAAAAAAAAAAGAAAAAAGAGCAGTGTTTCCATTTCAAATTTTCTTCCATTACACTGCAAGTATTATATCTACATCCAGCCATTGGAGTGAGACCTTATTTTGTACCAACTTACAATCTCTTTGATCTTGTTGTAAGATGTTCTTAATTCGGAAGTGCTTTTAATCCACTGACTTCTGTCTTGGGGTAAAACCTCTAGAAATAACTATTAACAAAACAAAATATAACAGTCAAGTTTAGTCAGTTTAATAGAGTTTTTCATGCGCAAACCATCTCAGAATATGGAGAAGCAAATATTTTACAACTGTACAACTGAGGAACAGGACGCAAAGACCTACAAAATGATCCTGGCATTAAGACTTGCTAATCAATAAATAAGAAGCTAGAAACCATTACAGTCCTACAGCGCATCGTAAAGCATTAAAAAACTACCAAAGGCACAAACTAAAGCTTTATATACAATATACAAAACTTGGAATTGTTTCTGTAACATTGATGACCTGATGCAATATGCCTAAAACCAAATATGAATGCAGAGCAGAAACTAACCACTCAGAGATTATCTAAGAAACGTGGATGAGGAAAACCTTTTCTATAGAATAGAAACAGGTTCTAGACTTCTGTGAGACAGTTAAGAGACTCAATTTTCCAAAAAGCCCTTGAGGAAATGTAAATCTCAATGGTTCATATCTCTGTTTGAGCAGGGTCAGAAACAGACACCCATTAGGGAAGACCATTTAACCGTATACAAGATACAGAAAAAATACAGTGTATTTTCTTGCTTTCTAAATAAATCTTTTTAGTTATATATTATAAAAAGTTATGAAATAGTAAACATTGCCAAACAACAAGCATTTCCAAATTCAGTGAAAGCACTTAATTATTTCAGAACTTAATGAAAACATTGACAACGTTTTAAAAATAGGCAGTCAAAAACAGAGCTCTACTCCATATTGGGACACAAATAAACCATCCTCGCTTTGAGAGCAAAAACACTGCTTGATTTAATTATTAGGCAGCGTGGGACTCGCTGCTGTTAGTTCAGGTGTTTGAATGGGATCTTAGGCACCTTATTTTAAGGACTCAGGAAGGCACAGACTCCAAATATGCTTGTGACATATATTAATCTGGCTTCCCGTAGACAAGATTTTCATTAACTTTGAATGTGTTCAGTGCTACATACATTCAGCTTTTCAAATTTGCTTCTTTCATATATGGAGCATATTTGGAGGTCTTCATGCCAATGTCAAGTCTGAGAATTTACAAGAGAGGCTATTTAAATCCTCGATATTCACATATTGCAACTTCCAAAGATAAGATGTTCCCTACTATCCAAGTTGAGGAGGGACAGGACACCTGATGTCAGTGCAACAAAGTTCTGCAGGACTTTATACAGCATCTCATTATTATTCAGTTTTCTTCCTCCCTTTTCTCCTGCAATGGAAACCTCTGAGGGCCTGTTGTGTTTGATTGGGAGACCTGGTTTCTTTCTCTATCTAGTCATTAAAAAAGACATTAGTCCTAATTTTCTCATTACTGCTCACAGAAAGCTGCTAACAGAAGCAGCATGTCCCACGCAGTCCCAAGTTCCACAAAACATAAATTTTAAGACAAGCTTTCTTTTTTATTTCCAGTGCATGATTTCTATGTATCAACACCAATAGGAGATATGACTGTGTTGCACTCAATTTTATTTAAGACAACACAAAGATATTCTTTCCTAGGAATCTTTCGCTAAAACCAGCCATTCAGCTTTAAGGCAACTCAATATGATTAGCAAATGTCCTATGAATTACAAAAATGGGTAGGAAAACATTGGGATGAAGTCTCTCGGAAAATTCATGATTCTTTGCATCAATAATCTTCCAGCGCATCAGGTAATGTGTTGATATATTGCAACCACAAACTGTAAATAAATATTTTCTCTTCTTACCTTCCAGCAAACGCTACGGAACCTGCTGCTTCTCAGCTGCCCATTAATCCCCTTCAGCCGTATAGTTGCCAAGTAATTGTTGTTTACAAATAGTTCTTCCCATTCTTTGCTGCGTGCAAAAGCAAAAGGAACGAGCATTTAAACCATAAAAAGCCTTAGCTGATTTAAGGACTATATGACACTACATGCTGTGGACAAGCAGAGGAAAAGAACTTTTTTTTTAAACATATATATTTAGTTGTGTACCATTTCTGAACGCATGGCTGTCTTTTTGGACACATTTCTTCTTTGGATTTAATGAATATGTAGATCGCTATAATTATGCCAGCTACTGAAATTCATAATGTCTATGGAGGCTATTCCATTTCCTCTAAAATGTTGGTACTGCAGTTCAGTGAATAAACAAGAAAAATGAATATTAATATAAGCACATTCATGTTTCAGCTGTAGACAAAGAAGTACCTATTCCAAAAATATGCAACAGAAAAGTATACTGTTGACTGTATTAGTGCCTCACATGACTTATTTGCTTAAATGAACCTTCTTTTCTTCCTAATGTCAAGCTGGGCAGTTAAGCATAATAGAAGAAGACTTTCTTTAACATTTAGTGCTATTTACTATTGAAATCACTCCTACTTCTTTCTACATGATCAGTTTTAAAATTTTAACAGGTGCTAGCAAATTTAAAAAAACATCAAAAAATTAAAAAGCCTCACTGTATAAACTGTTAAAGGCAAGCTTGAGTACCTTGCAGTACCTATGGCTGACTAGATAAACAACCTAAATATGCCTCCCAGGCATGCAGGCACCAGGGGCCTAACACCTGTGCCTCATTAATATACAAGTAAATCTGCTCTACTGGGAAACAATTGGAAATTAATTGTCCCAAACCATCTACTGAGCTTGAATAAAAGAATTAAACCTGTATTTCTGCATCTCCTGAAATGAATCTCGAGAACAGCATAAGCCATTTGATGGTCTGACCAAAGTAGCCAAAGACTTGCTCCCGGACCTTCCTACAACCCGCTCGAAAAATCCAAATGGGAGTTTCAACCTTAAGAGCTGGGTTATGCGCAAGGAAAAGCATTTCAGATTTATTTTCAGGGTATGTCCTTGAGGTGAAAATCTCCTTTGCTGCTCTCACATGGGAGACTATTGCTTCTCCCTGGGAGACCAAATGAAAGCAGGAAGAAGGAAACTACTCCTGGGACTTCAGGGGAAGATCTGAGCAGATTTTCTTAGCTAAGGAGGGTCACAGAGCAGGTTACGCTGAAACACCCAGCAAACTCTGCTTTTACTAGCTGTCCTAAATCTATGCAGGTTTCCAATCTTCTAAGCTGAGTTGTGAGGGCTTTTCTTTTTTTCTTAACCTTGGATGGAACTGGATGATGATACAATTGCTGCGAATGGTCAGGGATGGATTGGCAAGTCAGAAAATTATGCTCCTGTTCTGCAGGGACATACTCTGGCAAGAGCATGGACAACTCAAGCAGTGTTGGTGTGAGGGGTTAGGGCTGCTTTCAGCCTTTGCAAGCTGCCAGAATTCCCACAGGACTAGGAGCAAGTAACTCTCGTGGTGTGGGGCAGGTTCCTCCCCTCCTGCCACACTCCTATTTGTGAGTTGGAAAGATCTCATTTCTCGGGCTCCTGATTTCCCATGGATCCTGCCCTTTCTGCAGTGAGCTGCTTACCACCCTTTACGTGATCACAAATCTTCTCTCAGTACAACGTGTGGTATATAGCAGACACAGCTTGAGAAAAATCTGCTCCTTTCTTTCATGTGCATTTATACTTCGGTAACTACAGTATGTGCTGCCTATCTAAACAAGCCTCCTGCTCCTCTCGTGTATGATACTCTCCATTTGCCACCGCGAAGTGCGCAGCATCCCTGGCCGTTACAGCAAGGGCCAAGCCGCCTCCTGAGGCAGCTCCATTCAACAGTGACACCCTCCCCAGTGCACAAAACAAGTCAGATGCAAGAGCTCTTTACATTGGTTTCAAAGTGGATTATATTCCCAGATTTTCTTTGGAAATACTTGTATGTCAGTTTAAATCAGTGCAACTGTGGATAGAAAGAACAGAGGGCAAAACGTCTTAAGGTTATGTTTTTTTCCACCAACTGCTACACTGTAAGAAAGTAATTTCAACACTTCTTAAATTGTGTGAGTGTGGATACTGTGCTTTTCTAAATTGCAATGCAATTTCATACACACTTTGAACAAAATTCCATTTAGAACAGCCCAAACTGAAATTTGGCAAGATTGTATCTCTCCTGCATCCGCACTTGGCTGCTGGGATAACTAAAGCAAAAAAGGCACAAGTAACTGAAAAAAGATTTCAGAATAAACCCAAGTTGGAATCTACTATAAGTTGTGACATCTAAAATCCTCTCTGGACTGCACTTACTAATTCATTTCTCAAATATTTTGAAAAAAGGCTAATAAATATACTAAATGTCATTATCTTGAGACTATTTTTAATAAAGGTAACACTGCATAATACCAACAAGATACTTGGCTTTCATTTCTAAAAGGGTAAATTCTAGATTGACATAACCTTACTACGAAAACCAGTATCTATGAGCCTCTTTGACCCTGGCTTGCAGAAAAATCGTTGGTCAAAGTGAAATGAGCAATAATGATTAGAACTCAAGTTTATCACAGCCCTCTTGCTTCACTGAAGTGAAAGACTTCAAGAGCCAACTGGAACCATTAAACTATGAATAAGCACATGCAATTGTTTTTAATCAAACTAGAAAATTAAATGCATAATCGTGTGTTAATACAACCTTCAGGTTGTACAATTAAAGTAAAAGCAATGGCAAATCTTAATATTTTCTGGCTACCTTGTACACATTTTTCATTTTATATTCCTGTCTGTTTAAATATGCAATCTAACATACTATGGTACATATTGTAAAGCTTTAATAATAGAAGACTTACATAAGAAAAAAAAAGTAGCAATTAATGTTACTTTTAGAAACTTAATTTCACATTTCTTACTTTGCCTTCAATTGTATCTATGGCACAAAGGTCTTAGATAAAATATTTATTGGCATGAACCACATTACTTAGATGTGGGAAAAGGGCTTCATATGTACAAACTAAAAAGCAGGCAAATCAATGGAATGGATTATGGCTGTGGATGATAGAACCAGACTCTCTCCCAAAGGTTTTTTTCATAGTTATCATCTCTTCTTAGAATCATAGAATCACAGAATGGTTGAGGTTGGAAGGGACCTCTAGAGATCATCTAGTCCAACCCCCCTGCATACACAGGGTCACCTAGAGCACGTGGCACAGGACTGCATCCAAGCAGGTTTTGAAGATCTCCAGAGATGGAGACTCCACAGCCTCTCTGGGCAGCCTGTTCCAGTGCTCTGTCACCCTCACTGTTAAGAATTCTTTCCTTTTCTATCTGTTGAAACATGCATTCATATAACAACCACAAGAGTTTGGATCTGTCTGCAAAGGAATTTTATACTGGGGTCTACTCTAATATGACATATCTGTTTATCAAAAACCAGGCCAAAATCCTAGCAAACTATACATAAGTATACATAAGTATTAACATACTCTTTCCAAAATAAGGTCTGGGGGTATGACAGTTGCTAAAATAATTACCAAAATCAGATATTTGTTGACTTTCCTCTTTCTTTTTTAAAAAAGAAAATTCAAGTTATTGCTAAAATCTCTCCTAAAATTCTCAGTAAAACTCAAGGGTACCTGCCGCATTTCTACATCTATAAAAGTTTTGGTTTAAAACTACAGGGTCTATAGCCAACTTGAATTATCTAACGCTACCTTGTCTGCACTATTTTGCTCATCTTATCCACTTTAGATGAAGAAAGGTTCCAAATAATCTCAGTGACTGATTCAGCAAAAGCTTGTTCCTCGGAGATTTTGCTGTAAAGACATTTTCTTCTTGAGAATTAGCAGTCCTGGGTCTGGATTAGGGATTAGTTTACCTCACGAGCACGATGTCATTTGGAGGGTAGCACAGAACAAATGGATCTGCAACTGGAGGTCTCTTCCAACCTCACTCATACTGTGATTCTGGGATCACATCTTGTTTGACCGTTGAGGTTTCTCTGTTCAATTGGTATTTCGTTTGCTCAATACACATATTCAAGCATTTCTTTATCATAAATACTTCTTCTCTTCGGAATACTTGCATGGTGCAAAAATAGCCTATTCTCAGAGCTCTCAAGCATGCTGTATGGTGAAAGACATGAACAACGTGCATTTGCTGCTCCACAATGTTCTTGTGACAGCAGAACAGAACAGGACTTCAGGGAAAGGAAGCAGGTATGTGTAAGAACATCACCCCTCTAAAAACTGCTGGTTTTAGGTATGAATGTTTGTCTGTGTTGCACCATGGATGCTTCCCAAGCAAAGCAGTATTTATCAAGAGGTGAGCTTCACAGTCCCCTGTAAACAGCACCTGCAGAACTGTGTTTTACACACGCAGCATCAGCTCTGGGCAGATCTGGAGTGCTCAGTAAAAGAGTATGTGGAATCCCCTAGTAAAGGTGGAGAGATTCTTTACAATAGCAATCAAAATCATCCAGCCATTTTCACAGTAATCCCTAATCCCACTTAACGATCCATGTTATTACTGCAATTTGGTGTAGAAAACTAACCAGAAAACTCTCTCTCTCTGTTTTTTTTTTTTTTTTTTTTTTTAAATAGCTTCCCATACTTGTACACTTGGTTGAGATGCAGAGGTAGACAAAGCGTCCAGGAAAATTTCCTTGATTTGTGGTCAGCTCGAATGCTGAAGGATTAAAAGAAGAACATCTCTCCCTACCCAGACACTGGAAGGAAGGGAGCACAGTGGGCAGGATTTTCCATTTCAATATCTAGGTATAATCTCATGTGTTCAAGCACCATCTTTGAAAAGGCCAATACCCTGAGGTCAGGTACCTTACTAGAAATCACTAGAGGGACAGTATTTTACAACTTCAGAGGAATAAGCCACTGTAAACTCCCAAAGACCACATATATTTTTTCTTAAATCATTCCAAGAATTGTTGTGACAAGGGGCCTGGAAAGTAATTCTGGAATTCAAATAGTAGTTTCTGGAGTTTTACCACGGCAGAGCTTGCGCCATGGCACAGCGGCAAAGCCAATGCATCAAGCAGAGAATGCAACCTTGGCTCACCGCCACTTATTGCAAAATAGGTATTCTCTATATTCAGAAAAAGAAGAAATGAAAAAGAAGAATGGTATCTGCCAAACAACAGCAGGTAAATTCTGTCCTACAGGATAAACATACTGACTTACACAAAAGTATGTCTTTCTGGAGTCTAAAGAAGAGGAAGAATTTTTATACTACAGTGTTCAGACCATGTCATACTCTGTGGGAAGACATTAAAACCTACAGAAATAAAAACTGAGTAACTTAGGAATACCAAGGCCAATTAAGATCTATATGTCACTGAAGAATGGAAAAGATTCAGTACAGAGGCTGCAAGGACTAAGATCAATCAGGTAAAGATTATTACCTACAATTACTTCATTTTCAATTGAAGCAACAGGTAACAAAGAAACCAGTAACTAAAACGTCACTAGAAAATACATGTAGTTCTTTGAATCCTGCATTGGGCAAGTATTTCATACTAAGTTTTGAAATCTCTCTTTCACATCTGTGATGAAATAAGATCCCTTTAATATTTACAACAACATTTAGAAAACAAGGAATGTTTTCAGACCATGAAAAGAGTGCTACTGGAAGGTATGAACATTTGCATACATATTCTAGATTGGAATCTAAATCTCAAGCTTATTTCACCGTCTAGACCATTATTCAAGCACAAACGGATAGTTTCGCAGAGGCCCAAAGAAAACTCTTGAGTAGTGCTGCTAACATTGGCAAAATTATCTAGGATAAAATGGCATGCATGTTCCCAGACTATTTCATATTTTTATACAATGCTGTTAATATCAAAATGAGTTCTTTTAAATTTTGAGATCCAACTCAGCTTCCCAAAGGCACCCAGTGAAGCAACGAATATGTCAGAAAGAAAACAAA
Organism: Tinamus guttatus; assembly: GCF_059628265.1. Classification (NCBI taxonomy): domain Eukaryota; kingdom Metazoa; phylum Chordata; class Aves; order Tinamiformes; family Tinamidae; genus Tinamus; species Tinamus guttatus. The sequence goes on along the minus strand of NW_028289633.1, from coordinate 106,774 downwards.
TTCCCTAATGGTGACGGTATATGTTTGCAATTGGAGGCCTTTACTGATAGGCATATTAGAGTGCTTTTAGAATAAGCAATAGCTTTTTTCACATATACAGAATATATCGAAGGAACATACATAGTTTTTATTATTTATTATACCATAAAGTGAACGTTTTAGAAAAAGGTTAAGCAGGAGACAGCAGTGTAATAAAAACAGTTTATTCCCTAAAGCAGAGGGAAAAAAAAGCAATTCATAAGTTTTAAAAGAAAACATTTCTGAAATATACCATTTTTTTTTATTTGATATCCTGAAAATCCACTTGACAGCTTTCATGTGAAGACTTTTCAAACTGCTTGGAAAATGCGTGTGTGTTTTCTGTTGCATCCCAAACTCCCGCCTCAGGATACGAGGCAGAGTTAACAGCCATGGCAGTGTGAATATGCATGGATGCACTGCTGGGAGGCTCAAAATCAAAGGCCAGATTTTCTAAACAGTTCAGGTCTCATTTAATATTGGCAGACATACAGCTAGAAGGGTTTGTGTGAAGTAAGGTAAAAATCACTTCCTTAATATAAAAAAAATCACCAAAATTTCAGGTGACTAACTAAGTTATTTAAGCTATCAGTTTAATTAAGTGTCATATAACCTGTGGAACTAATTTAAGGTTGCGCTGTCAGAGGAACTCTTTGCAGGCATATATTGCTTCTCTCATATTAGATCTGGATCTGGCATAGGACCTTGAGATACCTTTCACTGTAGTTAAAATTGACCATTTAATCGATCATTTTTAGTGAAGCAGGTTTTGAATTGGGACAATACTTCTAATCCTTGGAACTGCTTAGCTTCTGTGGAAGCATTCTTCTTAGAGCCATCTGAAAGTCTGACTTACATTAACTTGTGCTCCCTGACTCTACTTTACAGACACACTGGAATGCCAGTTTGATCTCAAAATGTGCACCTCAACCCCAAGAAAAATAGTCACTCACCTGCCAGGGTTAGTCATGTTGGTGCAAACATGACACAGGTGCAGAGTTTCGAGGGGTTTGCAATGCTGAGGTCACTGCATTGCTTAGACCTGCTGAGCTTCTCAACTTTTAATAATTACTTCAGATTTTAAATACCTTTTTAATAATGAACTACAGCCAGATGTTGGGTTAGAAAGAAGCATCTGTGAAAGGTCTGGCAGGCCAAAATAAAAAAAAAACACAGCATAAATTCTGCTGTTTCTTCTCTATAAAGTTTACATTAAAAGACTAATGGTGCTTACCAGAAAGGAGGATCCTCATTTATTTTTTTTTTAAACACAACAAAAAAATTTGCAAAGTGAAATATCTGACCTCAGATGCTAAGCTGTCCTGTTCATTTAGAATTTTTGCACTTTATCAAAGGCATATAGTTTAATTTTGCTGAGAAAGTAATGTTTTTTCACTCATATATACCTTCTTTCTTCTCCTACTGCCACAAATGCCTCCTTCCAATTTCAGAACAAACTAATTTTGTTTTTGTGGTTTTAAAAAATACTAGGGTTTAGTAACATTTTAGTGAAAGTTAAATGTTTTGTTCTAAAATAAAGTAGATTTAACCACAGTGCTAAATGACAGTGTAAATGACACAGAGCAGATCAACAAATCAAATGTATTTTGAGAACTGAAAAAGATTGTTCTTGCCTTTGATTACTGAAAAACACCTTCAAAGTTTGTTGTATTAGACATCTGCAGTTATACTTGACCTGTGCATTCAGCTGCAAAAACCCAAGACTTTTATGCAACATTCACCTCTGTGGGTCATATTATTTCCTAAAAATGCAAATGCACTGTATGAACCTAAACTAAGTATTATTTCCTGAGCTATGCCTTTCTTTTAAATTGATCTCAGAACTACTCTTTTTTTCTGACATAAATTAATATATATTCATACTGGCTTTGTATGAAAACCTGCACCATACTTCTAGATTGGGCTTTGCCCCTCTAAGAACAACGGTCTCTGCTCCATCCTGCAGGAAATGGCTCTGTTTAGCACACGAGGGTTCAGATCCTCCGTGATGACGTTTTCTTCTTGTGGCCTATCGTGTCACTAGCACATTCCTTGGGGCAAAAGGCAAAGGCTCCAGAGTGGGTCAGCTGTGGAAGCCAAAAAAAGAAGTCTGACAAGATCGATCAGGAGATCTTATCAGGGCCCTCAAACAGGGTAAGAAAGGAAAATAGCTTTGAAAAAAATTCAGAGAAAAATGGAAACCTTCAAGTTCTGGATGTCAAGAGTGCTTTCCACTCTTGGATGTCACAAGTGGATCTCCTTGAATTAGCACAGAAGTGCTTTGGAAGATACTCGCCTTCAGGGCAAAGAGTCAATTTTCCTTGCTGGAAATGAAGCTCTGCAACATCTTCCCACACAGGGAGAAATTGAGAGTGCTGGCATGGAGAAGGTTTATAAGCAAGTAAGTTCAGAAATGCAGAAGGATCAGAAACTGCAAGGATAGAGTTTAAGGTTCTACAGACAAAACGAACATGTATGGAAAGGCCTCTTTGCAACGAAATCCAGGAAGGCCTCTAACAAATGGTTGTAGGGAGGGCAAAAGAAGCACGAATTTTCCTGCCTCTGCACACAAGAAGCTCTTGAGGAGCCTCCCTGCATAAGGGTGTGCAGAGCTACTTCACTGCTAGGCCTCCTAACATTATTGTAACTCAAAATATGTGAAAAACCCAATAGAAACACTTCCTCTTTACGGCTGCTCGTTAGGTTTCACACCTAGTGTGAAAAAATTAAGGAAAAAAAACAAGAGGTTATCCTTGTGCAGAGGTGACTTAAAAAGTAAAACACAGTAAAAAGACACCACCTGCCTATGCTGCAGAAGACTAAATATGCTTGTGTAGTGGGGAAAGGGTTGGTTCCCATCAGATTAAGACATGTGATTTCCACAAGATATAAGTATTTAAATAGCTTGTATCTTATGAAACCACCCTATGTCTAGAAGATATGGATAGAGGGTATGTACCCATTTCTGGCACAGCAGCCTAGAAAAACCATAGGTCAACACAGGAATCAAACCGGTTTCACAATCCACCTTTGGAAAGGGGAAGGAAGAGGCAGGAACAGCTTGCACCCCTTGCTGTCTGTCTTCTGCACGCTCAGTACCAGCCCTGCAGTTGTTGGCGAGCACACAAGAAACGTGCCTCAGCCAGCAGGACTAACTGCCTTTTTGCAATGAGAAAGAAAACATCTGGTAACCAGAATGTGCAAGAAGTCAAGGAAAGAAAACAGACTACAAAAGTCTTTCATATACCAGAACTGCTGTCTATTTGAAATAACAGCCAAAGGAGGAATACACAGCGTCTGCCTGTGCTAGAACTCGGAGCAAACAGAATTAGCATGGAGTGTAAGTCATGCTGGAAAGAGCTTCATCCATCGTGGTACGCGGGTCAAAAATTAAACTCAGGTACAAATGCAGGGAGGTATTAACAAATAATACATCACAGCACAGTGGTCATGGGTCTCTAAATCATAAAGTCAGTTAACAACACAAGTATGAAAAGGGAGCTTTTTTAAGGCTATATATTTATTACAAGCAATATTAATGCATGAATCCCCCTTCGAGGAAAATAAGTGCCCTTGAGATGTTAGATTCTATCAGCCAAATTGAATGTCTGCATCAATGGCTCTCCCTAAAAGTCATAATTAGGTCATTAAAATATATTTAGAAAAATAGCCTGTAAAATAAAGTTAAAAAATACTCACCTTCATTTTATTTCATAGGTCACTGTTATACTATCTAATAAGATAATTAAAAACATGCAAGCAGCTGGTACTGAGGCTAAACAGATTAATGTAATAGTCTGTAGTCATATGTGCTGGCAAGGGGTTCACCTCTTTGGCGAGGAGAAGGTCAGCTGCCCTTGGGAAGGCAAGAGAAAGACAGTATTTCGACTTTCCAGTGGCACTGCATTGCAGCTACTGGAAGCTTGGGCTTTTTTTTTTTTTTTTCCTTTTCATTTTGGCCATGTCTGACCAATTTGCACATCCTGAAAAGGCTTCAACCATGGCTGTAAAACACCACGGTACAGTGCAGCTCAAACATCTTTCCCAGGTTTCTTTTGTTTTAAAGATGAAACTATATGTCTAACACCTTGTTCAAATTTTTCTAAGAGTGAACTTCAAACTTGGATGACATGGTACTAGGAAAGAATTTTTTTAATGTCATATGCATAAAGCTTTTCTCAAGTACACTAAAATGCTCTCCTCAGAGCCTGAAGATCAACAAGAAAATTCTCTGTGACCTGAGAGGATGCATTCACAAACTTACAGAATATTGAGAAACATGTGCCAGTCGCATGAGCTTATCATTTACATTACTCACAAACTTTAGGATCTAAAGGGAAACGCTCACTATCTCAACATAAGCACTAAATCTGCGCCATGATGAACACAAGCAAAATCCACAAACTCCATATTAAAAAGAAAAACAAATACACTAACACATGAAGTGTGTTAATAACAAATAACATAATTTAATAAAAGGAGGAATCAAGTAAATCCACCCTACTGCCATGCTGCCATGTTTTTTATTATAGCAAGGAGCACTTTAATAGCAAAAGCATTCACAATTAAGTGTTTTTAAGCATGTGGAGTTGCCACTTCTCCTAAATGAATTACAAAGAGACTGATAAAAGCACTTCTTTCAGTAAAAATTTTCAGTATGATTTTGCATATATTAGTCTTATGCAAGCATAATACCTACTGTGATCCAAAGATGGCACAGCCTCTTTAGGGCAAGAATCTAACACTAAGGCTTTTTAAAAGTACAATAAACTGAAACACATTGGATAAACCAGACTATCAATACTTTTATCAAATTGCTAATTTACTGAAATAATATTAACTGGAAGTATCCTAAAATAAGTCAAAATGTCCAATGAGTCCTTAAATAAACAACACAAATTTACCATTGTTATCTTTCAAGGCAGTTTAAGTCTTTTATAAGATATTAGCTGTTCATTTTTATATAACACGCAACACAGAACTGTAACTATCAACACAATATTCAACGCAACCAGCAAATTTACAGCCAATCTCATTATATGATAGGAGTTACTTGCCACTGAGCAGAAAATATTCATTTCACACCTTAAATACTGTAATACTACTTAATAACAGTGTTAGCTTGCCAGCTATTAAAAGCCAGAGTTTTTTTTTATATATATATACTGTACTCGCTTGCTTTATCATCTTGCCTCTAATTATACCAATAATTTAATACACTGGCAAAGCAGTGAAGACTTGGGACTGATTTTAAAATATAACTTAGCTTCAGTTTTGCAAATTGTGCTGTAATCCCCTCTGACAGAATATGATTATTATTCTGTTAAAGTGGTAGCTAAGATCCTTTTTATTATATGTGCTTTGGACTAAGGAATATAGAGACACAAAGGTCAACTTTGTCTCTTAGTTGATTGCAGAACATTAAAGATGGCTTGGCCTATGGGAATAGGCTTAGGGCATCACAAGAACTTTTTTAACTATGCAAGTTTTTAGCAACAAGCTGCAATATTCCAAAAATATTGACAAAAACCATTCATAACACCTAGTATACGTCCTCTGACTCCTGTGGTTGATAGTCCTGAGAGTGATGGATGTGAATCCACTACAGCTTAGGCTGATAACCACGATTCATCCTCCCATTTACTCCCAGCCTCATGTTCTAGTCCCTTTCCTTACACTAGCACCAATACTCATCTGAACCTCATCTTGGTATCAGTCTTGGGAAGACTGATACAATGAACGAAGTCATCAGAAAACACATCCTACCAATAGGCAGATTAGGCTAGTTCAGCCCCTTTGGACTGGTTTGCTAAGAGATGAGTCCCGGTGCAGGTGTGAAAAGGAAGGTGGGGAGACAGGGCACAGCTCACTACCACAGGAAACACCCTCAGGAAACCATAGTCTAACTGCAGCTGGTTTCTCCTTCCAGCTTTCCTTGTTACAAGTGTATTGGGCTACTTATATTTTCTTTATGCATTAGAGAACACAAGTGTAACAGGAAACTGAGTCAGGCAGACCCTGAAAGAGCTCTGCCAGCATATATGTCTCAAAGCAAGTACCCTAACTACACTCAAAGGGTATCAGCACAATCTGGGTTTCATCAGAACATGAATTAGATGAAGCAACTTTATAGGATACAGAAAATTGAAAGGGTTTGCAAATAAAAGCTCCCTTGGCTCACAGGGTACATGCAGGCCCAACCTCTGTCATAACCTCTCTGCTGTCCCCTCTATGAAAAGTCTTTCTTCTCTCCTCCTTCAAGACCTGGCTTTTTGCTCCCTGCTCTTCTCAGCAGTCTCTCAGTCTCCACTCTGCAAGGGCCCGGGGCCGGTCTCAGCTTGCTGCGCCCGTCCAGGCCTCCCCCAGCCGCGTGGCACAACTCCACAGGCCAGGACGGGGGAGAAGTTCCCCAGCTGCAACGAGGCCAGCCTTCCTCCTGCCTAGCCGCTCTCACCTCTCACACACACACCACGAGACTACAAAAAAACAAATAGAAACTATACATCTTAGTGTGCTACAGGAATTCAAAATGGTCTGGTGGTAAGCTTGATTGTTTTTTCTTTTTTTTTAACCATACTCAAGCACCAAAAATTAGATGTAGTCATTCTAATTAGCACAAATTTGAGGTTAGTCTTTGGGACAAACATGTAGCATTTTTAGCAGTCATTTTATTGACCGAAAGATGAAACTATGCTTCTGATGACTCTATCTGTAGTCCGAGTTTCCAATAACTCAAGAGGCAACAGTTGCTTTTTCCTACTTACTAGCTTGTTGTGCTTTTAAGAACTGGAAAACCTCAGCTGTTTACCCTAGCAAGAACCAAGTCTTTGTAGCACAAGCAGTACTGCAAATAGTTGTTCTGCACCACGTTTCTTTAACTGGTGTTTACTACCAATAGAAGTGAAACCTTTCTGTCAGGAAATGTCAAACTTAACAAATCTCTTTTTTTTTTTTTTAATTGGAATAATTAGTAAGTGCTGTTGGAGTTTCATGTGATGGATAGATCCAGTTATTTTGGAGAAAATCAGGAAGAAGATCCTGGTAAATAGTTAATTACTGTGTGTACAGCTGAGGGCTATCAACTTCATTGCATGCTTTTGGAAAAAAAAACACAAAAAACAAGATAAACTAAGAAATACTTACTAAGGAATACATTTACTGACACATAATGCCTCAATGCTTTCATTAGTCAAACATTTTGAAAAGCTTTCTCATAAAAACAACAACCTAAAAGGAAGTTTTTCAGATTGTTCCTTAATACTTCATCTGTCTGATTGTTACAACTTAAATTGTACAATACTCTTAAAAATGTAGACTTTCTCCCTTGCTTTAAACACATTATGTTGATTACTTTGGTTAAATAAATAAATAAATAAGTACCAAAATTTACTGACCTGTAAGAAATAAATGTTCCATCAGAATCTGGGCTGTGGTGCATGCTTCCATTTTCATTTGATCCTCCTGATACAAAAACAGAAGAAAATGATCTTGGTTATTTGAAGCTCTGATAACAAATACCACAATATTACTCACAATAACAAATGATTTTACCATGTATAGTAACTTTATTTCTCAACAAAGCCTAAAGGGATACTTCTCAGTTATCAATAGAGACAACAATGTGCCATTCTGAATCTGAGTGTTCTAAAAACATAAGATTCCATTTCACTTGTGGTTTTGGTTTAGAACTTTCTCAACTTCTTAAACACAGCTTAAATAGGTTTTTTAAAAAATAGGTTTACCATATAAATAGATAAGTTTGATTTTACTAATGAAGAATGTACAAGTTCATTTATTCTGTGCAAGATCGGATTGATTGTATGATACCAGATTTTTTTCCTCAAAAGAAGTTCAAAGCTTTTATCAAGTGACCTGAATAGTATGTCTGTAAAACACAATGTTTTACATATTGTCAGTCATTTATAGAACAGTTCACAGAAATTGACAGAGATGTAGAACTAGAAGGAATCCACCCTCTCTAGAACAGGCCTGCAAGTTTACTGAAAGACTTACAAGTCAGAAAGAATCTTCTATTTTTCATGTTGAATTTATTCTACTATCTGTTTTATATTCCTTTTTACTGCCTAACCTGTCATTTAGCTTAGTAATTCTTCTACATCTTTGGCGTTTATTTCCTTACCCTATTCATAGATAGTACCACATACCTTTATACCCTACATTCTGCTAACTGAAAACAAGTTCTCTTTGCCATCTTTCTAGATGAGGTTTCATACCCTCTCTTTCTTTTAAATCAGTCTTAAACACAGAAAAGGGACAAAATCACATCCAGCATACTAAATGAAGGCTGATCAGTTTAGTCTCGGGACAGCATTTGTTTCCCCCTACTAAAAATACTTTGCCTGATAAAATCTGGTCATGCCACATCATGTTGTAGTTTCACAGTCACCCTCTAACAGACCCAAATGTTTGCTCTCCTTATTCATTCATAACAAGATGGTTGCAGTTTATAGCAAAATTTCTTGCTAGTATGATACTGTAGTTCATATTGTTTCATGCTGTCTCTTGGAAAGGTCCATTTCTGCCTAAATTTACCATTTATTCTTGCACTGGATACTACCTTCTAATATGGTTCCTTCAAAATCAGTAGTGCAGTCTCACACCGTGCCACGGCAATGAATGAAAATATTGGCTAAGATCTGTTCAACCATAAACTGCTGAACTTCCCTAAAAATAGAATTCTTTCATTACAATCTGTTGCCACCTATTTGTCTTACAATTACTTTATTTCACTAATCCTCATTTTCTCTACTTCATAACATCTCCTGTGGCACCACATCAGATGGCTTACTGAGGACTAGATAGACTTAACATATTTCTTTAAAACATGTTTCTTTTGAAAGAAGGCTAGCAGGTTAGTTGGCCACTATCTCCTGTTTAACAACCTGCACTAAAAGTTATGCCATTTTCTATTTTTTAAATTTATTTTTCCCTTTAAGAAAATTTGCTGGAGCACTGCATGGATAATGGTCATCCCCTTACGCTTGCAGTCAATTTGCCATCATTTATTTTTCTCTTACCCTAAGTAAGAGACTTACTCTCTCCGTAATAGAGACTACATTTCCTCTCCTTCAATTATATGGCATCAGCCACAAACTGCAAGACTGAAAACTGTATTACACAGCAGCATTTATCAGTATCCTTGAACAAGGGGTACTCTGCAAGTCAAATGTTTTAATTGTTAGTAGCTACATTATTCATTAATCATCTCTATCTAGCATTCAGCTTCAATTCCATCCTGCCTTTACTTGAAAAATCTGTCTTTACTGGAAATTAAAACTAAGTATTCTTCTACGTTTAAACGACACCTGGATTACGTTTAGTTTCGTTCTCCACTCGCACTGCTCAGGGGTTCTAGGTTTCTTCCCCAGGAAGGCACAGTTAAAGTGATACTTTCTTGTTATTTTAAATAGCCTTCTTAGAATCACATTCAGTTTAACTTCTGGTAATTGCCACTACAACCCCACACTTTCTGACAGCCAGGAAATGGCCTTCTTTGATGATCAGCTGTTTTTCCATTCTGGGTCTCCACTTACTCCAAAATTTCCTTAAGAACTGCTTAATCGTTCAGTTGAACACAGAATTTTCGTTCCTCATCTTATACAGATTGCAAGTTTCTCAGTAACTTTTGCAGCCTTCTCTAAAATAAATCCTGATTAGTAGTTTAGAAACTACTCAATCTAGCTGACTTCATTGACTAACTTTCTCAAATTAGTTTGAAAACAGAAACTCTAATCTGCTTCTTTTTTACTACACTTAGATGAACAAAGCTGGACTTCTGATTATTAAAAACATTCTTTTTCTCTTTTTCTTGTCCCTTGAAAAATAAAGCCTATCATAATAGGACAATTTCCAGTAATATTATTTTAAATAGAATATATCCACTTTCCAGTAAATATTGCTATTTACCATCACTATATTCTCTACTTTCATATGTCTGACTTCAGATATTGAGACATTCATGTTTTTGTTTTTGCATTATTTCACAAGACTTTTCCTTCCCTGACGGCTTCACCCCACTTCTTATCTGAATGTACCTTTTTTTTTTTTTTCCGTACAATCGTTGGGTAATCCTAACCAAGACCAAATGGTCTTTGTGGTGTCTACTCAAGTAAATGTGGTGTCTACTCAAATAAATATGGTGTCTAATCAAATAAAAATGATTCCTAGGAGGGAAAGCTGTTTACTGACACTCAGAATTTTTTAAGCCATGGGTTGATCATGATGTTAAATTCAAAATCAATTTTCTCTGAATCACTCTTTTAACACAGCACTACGAACAAAATAAAGAAAACCACGAGAGAGAATTAAGTATTCTCCAGACAGAAGAGCGGAGCATTATAAACCTCCAGAATGTATAATCCAGCCCCTGCATTCTTCAGATGAGCTCTAGCCACTGCTGAAGTGGACTCGCTGGCTGAAACGAAACCCTGGGACGCTTTCAGGTAAATCTCGGGATACGGCTTAGACAGCATTTTATTGATAAAGAATTAAGTAGATTTCCCTAGTAAGCCTACCTGAAGAGCACTACTACTGCCAGAGGTCTGGAAATTAACAGGAGTTAAATCAATTTTCAATCTCTTTTACAGCCATATGGAATGTTTCCTAATACTGGGCAACTGTTATAGAAATATGCTGCACAGCAACCTGAATGCATTAATGCAGTTCAGTTATACTTAGACACCTTTGAAGCATTCACCTACCACACCAGGTATCTCTCATTTGGAGACTGAAGACTGTTCTGTGGAGTATTTTCTACTCCAAAGCCAAAACGTTTGGATGTGAGACAAAAAAACACCTATGTATTTCTAGGGCCAGTCAGCAGCCTAACCATCACATGAAGTCCAAGGGAAAAAAAAAATCATCTTTTTAATTTGTACATGAAGAGACTTTGAAATTAAAACCTAAACTACTGATACCAAAACAACCTCAGCCATTATGAATGTCAGCTTTAAAAACTGTGGAAGCGTCCTATTTTACTTCTCACAGCTTATCTGGAGAATGATAGAACCCAGTAAGGAAAAACAATTAGATTTACAAAACAAGACCAAAAGAAAAGCATCTGAAAAATGAGCACCACATTGTTCTTTATGTCGTTGTCTACTTTGACATCTTTTGGCAAAGTGCAATGAAGCAGGCACTGTGCAGTGATGACACTTGTGTGGCAATCTTCCTCTCAATCAGTAAGCTATGAAAAAAAAATTACTCACCATTTTCTTTGGTGACTTTAAAAATCTTAACTAAACCACAAGTACCAGCAAACCTTACAAAAATAAAGGTCTGCTTACTGTATCCCAGTGAAATCTCAGGTATTTGCCATATACTGGTTATAGGATTTTTAAGTGAGAATTAGTAATACATTACTTGGATCCAGTTTTGGAATTTGTAATCCTGGAGTAACCAACCAGAAACTCAACATTGATGAACAAATAGTTTAAAAGTATTACGAAAGTAGTAAAAAAACCTTAAAAGTAGTATTCATCTCTTTTCTCATCCTTTAGAATCAACAAGTTATTGAAAATAACAATCTCTATGTTAATGTTGTTATGAACTCCCTTCTACCATACTAAGAAAAGAAGTAAGTTAATCTTACATGACATGAGCCCACAGAAGAGAATGGAAAGCAGACTTGGTATGGAACTGGAAAGAAATCTTTCTATTTCTAGGAAATCTTAGGCTGTAGTTCTCATGCTCCATTTCCAGATTGCAGCTGTGGGAATTTTAAAATTGAAAGGGAAGAGCTGGACTGAGAAGAAAAACTTATTTCACAATCCTTAGTCTTCATGCTGAAAAAAGTCTTCTGGCTCTCTTACAACGTGAAGGACATCTTGATTGTCTGCTGAAGTGTTTGAAAGGACATCTCTGCAATGAGCCGTATTTCACAAGCGGTTACAAGTGTAGCATTCTTCATTTGGAAGCACTCTCAGAATTCAACATATATTTTATCAATTGCCACAGTACTTCAGTATTCTAAATTGTCCACCTATTCGTAATAGATCTCACATTCGGACAGGTTACTACTTTCTGAGAGCCACTGTTGCTTCTCCACTTCTCCATTTTGGCAGCAGCTGTTTTTTTTTTTTTTTTTTTTTTTTTTTTTTAAGAGCCAACTCCTAGAAACAGGAGTTAATGAGGTCGGTGTTTTTGTATTTGCTTTTAACTTGTGGTACTTGGAAGATGATGTGGATGTCTCTGATTTATTGTGATGAAACTGGCGAAGCAAAGTGCAAATTATTCATCATCTTAAAAGAGGGCTCCCTAAACTTCCCCTACTGGAAAGGCTTTCCAGCAAACCCTAGTAAGACCTCATGGTCCCCAAATACGAGGACAAACGAACAACTCCTCCTCTAAGCAATGACATTACGCTGTAGGAGTCTGTGCCTTGGCTCATCTCTCCTCAGGTAAGTTCCAGTTATCCTTGCTTTTGAAAAGATACAGTGAACATCCAGTAGACAACATAATTTCTTGCGTTTTTTTTTTCCAAGGATAAGAAACTAAATTTCTGCTAAAATCAGGATATATAGTGAAGAACCTGAACCATAAACCTGATACTGGAAATTGGTCTCCTTCAACTGACTTACTAATATTGCAAATCTTCAGATGCTTTCTGAGACTCAGAACTGAATTGAGAACTATGATGTACCAGAAATGTGGAGGTTGTTCCTCCTACCCTACCCTGGTTCCCCCAGAAAAGGATTCTAAATCTTCAAAACATAAAAAAAAAGTACAAAAACCTTACCACACTTTTTTGATAGAAGAGATGAGAAACAATCTGTATCATAATAGTCATTAGTATTGAATAGTCATTAGTATTGAATAACAGACTGTGAAATCTATCCCTCAAATATGTGAGTGTCCTAGGTCTAGATTCTGACATAAGGTTCACTTGGCTCTCAGATGAAGGCTCAGCTACCACATCTTTCGGCACTGAAGCAGTCGCTTTTTCTAACACTATAATAAAGCAAACCTTTCAAAAGGAACTCAAATCACCTGGTATCTTTCTGGCTGCTGCTTTAACTGGATGATCTTCCCCTAACTCATCCTGGGAAGGAGTAATCTTTCCCTTCGAGGAATTCAATTCTATTGTCCTCTTTTAGTTAAGGCTTTTCTTTAGATGGAGATTGAGGGAGTTGAGACTTGGGTGAGTACTGCTGGATTGCCACCCAGCTGGAGGCTGTTTCAAAAGAATTTGTATGACTTGAAATTGATGCTGCTTTTACTGAACAGTCAATAACAGAACGTCTCGAATGCAGCCACCTTTTAGCTCTCAGAGCTGCATAGAGAAGGGTTTTTAATTCACAAATTCACTAGGATACTAGATTCTCCCAGAACACACAGGTTTGTCACTCACAGAAATAGTTTTCTTGTAAGAACATCCTTGGGGCTATAGATACAACAAATAATAACAATTAAAATAAAACAAAAAAAAACCCAAAAAAACAGAACTCTGAATAAGCAGCATGCCAAAGAGACTTTCTGAGGATTATCTGAAAACTGTAAAATCTGTAGAATTTACTAACAATAACCCTCATTTAAATATGCATGCTATTTTTGTACTATTATTTTTTCAGCAGAATATTATATAGATAGTGTAATCTCTTCCGGAAGAAAAGGTTTGCCAAGGTGCAGTGCAGTTTCTATTTCAGGCAGTAAGAAGAAGCTGAACAGCACTTCATAGCCCCAGATCAAGAGCAGAAAGATGCTCCGGGTATGTACCTGGCACAACAAACAGTCTAAGTTTATGCATGAGCTCAACAAGAATAAAAAATTATGTGATGAACCATACAGGGATCAGGTGTGTTTCTCACTCCTCTCCTTCCCTATTGCTCTGGAAAGAGCTATCTTATATGAGATGCAAAAATACAGCATAGGACTTCTGAGGGAAAAGGAGTGGGATCTTATCATGACCAGCTATGAGTCTAGCAGAGTATCAAGTGAAATTCCCCTGCTCTATGGATTAATTCCTGCTGTGAAGAAATAACTGTACTCTAAGATCTTGTGTCTTTTTGAAGTTTGATACAGAAGAAACATTTTTCTATAAATATATATGCAGGTACAAACACATATGTGTGTGCCTACTTTTAGGGTTCATATATTTATATAGAGATAAATGATTTATCCATCTTGTGTTGATTATGAAAGGGTTTCTTGGCTGTCAGTTTAAGAATTGGTGATAAAAGTGATCCTGCTTACAAAATCAGACTGTGCTTTCCACCGTTTATAAGCATCAAAATGAGGACTGATCTCTTTGTTGAAAAGTTTGCACTCTTAATATTTTCTTTGTATTCTAACAACAAGTTAAAATGTTGCTTTTATAAACCCTAACATTTATTTTACAGCTTAAAAAAAATCAATTTCAATTTGAGATAAAATACCCAAACATTAATGCAGTGTTTCACAATTACAGACAGGGGAAATTTTAACACAAATATCTGCTTGCAGTCTAAGCTTGTCAATTCTTATAACATGACTTCCAAATTCCATGCTATATTCATTTTCAGCATATTTAAAGCTTAATAATTTAATGATTTATCCAATTTTAATTTACACTTTCAAAACCACTTTGAACAATCTGAGGTGCCAGTGGAGATCATAACAGTGGTCCCGGTTAAGTCAAATAATAATTATAGCGCTTTCACTTTAAAGATGAGATTATTTTTAATTATTGAGTGAAGTACTTGAGGTACCTTACTTATATAATTACGCTACTCATTAAATGGTTATTGAAAGCTGAAATGTAATTTTAATGACAGCTACCTATTTTTCTTTGCACACTTTGTAGATGACAGATCAGTCAGGAATTCTAGTTTGCTCAAAAAAATCCTTGCAGCTGCACTGGTTCTTTCAGGTGTAAAACAATTAAGCTGTGCTTATTTTAAAATTTTAAACATTTTTTCCTCAAAGGCTATTGTTACAATATAGAGAAACTAGTAAAAACCAGAACAATAATGCACAGATATTTCTGTTCATAATAACACGAAAAATCTGGATTGAAACTATATACATTTCAAACAATATCCCCGAAAAAAAACAGTGACAATACAAATATGGAAGAATAATTTTAGTCAAAATGTGTTCCTCGCATAATGCAAACAAAAAAAATTGCTTAACAGATTGCAGACCTTTATTGTGAGTATAAAGGGGTAATCAACATACAATAAGCATTTTACTATGCATTAAAACTATATATAATGCCACGAGACTCCTTTGCGTTTTGCAATACTAAGGTTCACAACTCCTCGAACATAAAATTCTTTCATACTATTTACTCCGCAGATACGCATCCATCAAAATGATCTGCACAAAATGTATTCTAATATTTCAGAATCTCTGACAATCGGCACCGCAGAGTTTTGGGCTCAGGGATGAGCAAAAGGCTCCTGCTTCGTATTTTAATGCTTCATACACAGTGTTGGAAATTCAGCATATCTGCCCATTGTTCCGAACGGCAGGATCCTGCTCAAATTAAGCTTTCCTCTTTCACAATGAAAACCAAACAGAAGAGTAAATTTGTTTCATTAACAATATTAAAGCAAAGATTTCTGAGTTCGCTGTATGGGGAAAAGGCAATAAAGTTTTGAAGAGGGAAAAACTGCTTTGTTCCTTCAATCCCCTAGTTGAAATTAATTATAGCAAATGTTTATGAAAACATCTGTTCCGTACAGTTATAAATTCTTAATTTTAGCACGGGCGATTCCAGGCTCCTCTATTATTTTGAAAGAGAGCAGTCTGACAATCGAAAGGTTTACAAAAGAAGAGACAATTTGCATTTCTACAGCACCAAATACGCAGTTTGGAAAGTCCTGAGGATCTCTGCAGCGAAGGCAAAAAACAAAATGCCAAACGGCTCCGAACGCCGAAGCTTTCCGATTGGGGTCCGCTGATAGATGGCAGTAGGAGGAGCAATAAGCAAACAAATAAATAAGTAAAGGGAAAACTAAGCCCTAAGCATTCAGAAAATCAAGTTTTTGACACATTAAGCAGTTTGTTAAAAAGTAAAAGGTAGTGGAGCTCCTGATTTCTCTGTCAGGCATCCGGATGCATTTCCCGGCGCCGGAGGAGCGATGTCCCAGCTTTGCCTTCCCGCGACAACAGAGGGTGCTGGAGAGTTTAGGATGCTGCAGTTGCTGCTCCAGTTCTGCAGCTCCGTTGTTTGTACAACGAGCTCCTGCACTCCGAGCATCTTTCGGACTTTTTACATAACACCCTTGCAACTACAGTGTTAAATTCAATTTACACCAAATAAGCTTTTAAAATGATTAAATGGAGCAAGCTTAAAGCAGTGTACAGAAACTGAAAATAATGCCTTCAGCTAAAGAATTAAGTGCACTGCACTTCTGATATTTATAAAATAATTATTAGGTTAGAAACTTAAAGAACATTTCAATCTTAGCAAGTTGTCGAAGTTTTCTGAAATAAATATGACAGCTTTTTGTTAAGCAATATCTGAGCTTTATTTTTTTTTTTAAGTACAAACCTGGCTCTCCACCTCTTGCTTCAAATTCATTTAGCATTAGATGCATCCTTTGAGTGCATGCATTGCTAATTAAAGAATTCTTGGTAGCGTTCTAGTTCCAAATACTGTGCTCGAAGATACTATATTTTGCAAGGAATTAAATAAAAAAAGATAAACTGTGAAAACTAGTATTATATGCAGGTAATTAACTGTGAGACTTTGCCATTAGGAGCACAAGTCTTAAATAGGGTAAAATATTTATACTTCCTATCACTCGGTATTCATACAAGAAAAATACACCAAGCATTACGGGTGTTTTTTCTTTCCTTTTGGGTTTATTTGAGTTAGGAAAGGAACGCAAATGGAAAACACAACAGAGAACCTGCACATATGCTACTTCTGCAAGAGTGAAAGCTGGTGACATTTGAAAATAGGTAAGCAACGCTGACACAAAGGTGCAAAATCAAAGCTCATTTTAGCCCTGCAAAAAGGCAGCAGAGCTGCTGAACAATATGGTAGGCAGACTTACAGCTCTGCCGTTACGAGCAAAAAACTTCTTGAGATAATAAGAATATCTAGGATTGCACATTGCTCAAACACAGGCAGTCCTGGTGTCTTTTGGATTGCTGATTTGCTACAATCAAGTGGCATCTCCTCTGATCTCTGCATATAAAATCACAACTGTGTATATGCATATATGAGTAAACTCTGTGTATTCTCCAGGCAAAATATCTGTTTGAAATAATTTTATCTATGCACTTGAGTTCCAATTAAGACACACCAAAATAAGAGGGATTCCATTTTAAGTGAAACTGATTCTGAGTGCTTACAAATCTGAACACCAGCTCTGTCATTAGGTTAGTTATAAATTTACATACCACTTTTTCCACATGCAAAATGTGAATGTGTGCGTAAAAGAAAGTGTGGATGGGAAAACATATACAAAAGCAGAGATGACTGAATTCGGATTTGGATGTAATAAAACAACATATAAGAATTGCAGCCTCTCACAGGTCTACACAAAATAAATTCAATATAAGTATATTCAAAGGCTAAATTTCTACAATTTCTTTTCCTGATGAAGCTTCTGTATTTACTAGAATAGACTCAGCTATATACACTGTTCTCGAAGCTAAAAACTATAAAAATCCATACAATAAGAAATTTTACTCATACCATTTAACTATTTCATACCTGCAAGACAAATGCCAGAATTCCTAGGCTACTCCTAGGTACTAATACCTTAAAAAATGTACATTCGGAGATGCTTTTATATATTCTCTTTCTGCTTCGTGTGAAGGCCAAGCTGAACTCTAATGCTAATAGTGATGTAACATTTCAAAAAATATAGGTATGTGGAAAAATAGTTTGACTTTCCATTTAGTGAGCACCACATGATGATACTAGTCTATATAAGCAAATGTGACTTCCCCTGAAATTGATAAAAATTTACTTTACTGAGGCCTGGACTGAATGTCTTACTGGCAGTCATAAAGCAGATAAAAGAAAAATCCACAGGAACATGTTTCTTCCCACTTTTCCAGATACAGTGTGCCTTAGTGCACCTATTTCTGGTCTTTCTGTAAATTACATCCCATTTTGCCCACAAGCTCAATATATCTGTATCTATGACATAACACTGCTGATCATTTACTATTTGTAACTTACACTTCCTAGGTCATTGCTTAATATGATTGAAAAACTCCAGGATAAAGTACTAAGACTCTCCTTCAGACTGATCTGTGTGGATGGTCTGTACCTAACAAATATCACCTTTGAGAAATTCAAGAAAGAGCATATACAATTAACAAAATAAATTAGCAAGAGTAGCAAAATAGAGGACATAACAATCCATTCTAATTGGAGAGGAGTATCAGAATTAAATTAGGCTTTGTACAGAAAGAAAAATGTTAGCAGCAGTTTGGAATCATCACTAGGAACTTATATTCCATCGTATATAAATGCTGAGTGACTTATCACTTGCATCCAGAAGAATTTAGCTAATTTTAACTTATAAACAGCCTAAAAGGCCTTTGAGCTATAAATTGCAATAATCTAAAGATGGCAAGAGGCAATAAACATGAGTTAATGACTCAGCATCCTCCTGAGATAGCACTGGTCATACAGCTTTGCTTAATCTTAGACATGCACAATCAGTGTAAAAAGGTGGTCTCGAGAGACCAGTTACACTGACAACAAGAAAAACATACCACCTCTTTACACGTATGAGGGCTACTACGCTCCTTTAATTTACTTCAATTACCTCCTATTTTTAACCACGTTTGTATCTTACATATAGATGCAATCCTTCTGCCTGTGATAATAAATCATATGTAAGTATAGTTTGATTTTCATATTCAGAGGGAGTGATGCATATTCCAGCGTGTTGAGGGAAAAATGGAGCCAAAAAAAGATCACGTACAACAGTTTTCTAACATTCTGCTGTTTTGCCAAGATTAAATGATAGTATAAGACAAACGAGAAAGGATTAAGTGCTCTTTTACTGAAATAGAATTGCCCTTTCAACAAGAAGCTAGCTCTTCAGCTGACAATAACAGGTTCACCAGGAGAAGGGCCAGCCTGGCGAGGAAGCCGCTCGGTAGCGATATGCAGCTTCACCTCCTAAAATTTGCTAGGTGCTCTCATGATAAGGAGGACCAAAAGTCACAAGGGGCCGCAGCAGCAGCAATTCTGCTTTGTTCCTTTGCTCTTTCTTATTCATGGAAGCTACCGCAGGAACCTGTTGTCTTACAGCACTACGGATGGATTTCAAAGGATTTACCTGAAAGGAGAGTATAGTTCCTTGGACCTTATTCCTTAAGAGCAAGTATGTTCAGAAATGCTGAAAAACGAATCACTTTGCCCAGCACATGCACACCAGGAGGTGCAGCATCAGATCAGAGCACCCGTGCAACTCCTCTTCTGATGGATACGCAACGAGCGACTTGCTTATCTCGGATGCAACAGCAGGCAACACTTGCGGCAAAGAAGCACGCAGGGAAAACAGAAGAAGAAACACTGTTGCTGCAAATGGAAATGCAGGAAATTTCGGCACACACACAAAAAATACACCCCAGTGGAACAGGCTGGGGCCCTTTGGAGGGCCCCTGTGCATGCCCAGCCTCACAGTGACTCCTAGCGAGCTCTGCCCCACTCTTCCCAGCTGGGCCCTGCTCTGTTCTGCACCTACCATCTCTGCAAGGAGCACAAGGGCTCCACGAGGTTTATCCCAGTTGCTTTGCCCTTCCCAAGCCACCCATAGAACTGCTTCAGTCAGACCTGCAGGTCAGACGAGCTAATTTGGATTTACCTCAGTGTAAACTAGAGGATAAGAAGTTAGATTAGTTAGAAATAGGATCCTGGTCATACTTACTAAAAAGATATGTTTTTAATAATAAAACTATGTAATGCATTTTAGCAGCATTAAACACAAAGATGGTAAAGAGATAACCAATGGTTTACTAAACTATGAACACAGTCTCTTAGAAGCACATATGTTTTTCACTTCCTTTATCCAGCAATCCTAACACAAGAGAAAGTGCTTTTTTTCCATTCCTTAACAAATCTATTTTGAAATGATTGAAATGAATGATTTTGAAAAGCAACTTAGTCTCTGGGTAAAGTTTAAAGTTTACTGAGTAAAGTTTAAAGGAGCTCAATCAACCACAGA
This sequence comes from Tinamus guttatus, assembly GCF_059628265.1. NCBI lineage: Eukaryota > Metazoa > Chordata > Aves > Tinamiformes > Tinamidae > Tinamus > Tinamus guttatus. Next base: position 86,612 of record NW_028289633.1, on the reverse strand, counting down.
ATCTAGAGGTGAGACACAATTCAAGTGCACAGTTAAAAAAATTGTATTACAATCCTTATTAGGATATTTTCACCCCATGAAAACAACAGCACCTGGCAAAGTTAAGCAAGATAATCTGAAGAAAAAAGCTGCAGACAAATACACTGTCACACAGTCCCAAATACTCAACCCCCTAAGGACACTCTTGCTGCCAGCGGAACAGCCTTTTTCTTAATCAAATTAACTAATACAAGAACACCTGACGCCAAAAAAGACACCTCATCAGAAAGCTGGCTGCCTAGTTTGGATTTATCCTTGTAAGATGAAGCCTGGAAGTCCTGGATTCCTACTTTGAGGCTGCCTAATCAAGGCTAGATCTCTGACTACGTATCCGCTAGACCCGTTCCTGGAAGGCCCATGCAATGGTACAGGACTCTATGTTTTTTATAGATTTTCCTGGTGAGAAAAAAAAATGTCACTAGATAATATAAAAGAAGCACTGAGCTTGAGCTTCTAAGCTGCCAAATAATAAATAGCAAAGCATAATGAAAACATTAATAAAACAAGTTCTTATAAACCAAGCCTTGGCTGATTGGAGAGCACCAGGTACCTACTTTGCTGAGGCAAACACGGATGCGGTAAGAAATAGGAGGCTTTTAAAATGCAAATTAGACAAGTAGGACTATGTTTTTTTCTTGCACACAACAACTTTATTTAAGTTTTCTAAAGGGAAGATGATGCAATTTAAGCAGTAATAGGATAAACGTTAAGTAGCAGTCAATTTTTCTAGATGGTTTGCTCAGCTCTCCAAGACAGGGAACGCACAATATGTTTTTACTGAAGAGAAACCAGTCTGCTTAAGAAAACATCATTAAGCATCAGACAGCATCAGTTTTTTGACTTCAGACATTTTGGACCAAATGCCAACTAAGAAAAAAGTACTTACATGCATGTAACACATTTAATCACAAAAATATTAATCTGGAGAGCAACAGAACAGATCTACAAATCCTAAAATAATCTCATGCTTTCATCAGATTTCACCTTCCAAAATACATGGCCGTGACTTGCTAAGCGGTATGACAGCCCATGGTAGCTCTGCATGCAACGGGAAGGGAGAAACAGCCCTGACCTCAGACCCTTGCAACTCCACGACGGGAGCCGCAGGGCTGACACGGCCACCTCAAACGGGCTGCCCTGAGGGCAGAGGCCTCCCGTGACCATAGCCCTTCTGCAGATGTCCCTCAGGCTCAGCCATCGCGCGGTGCCACTGACTTCTGCGCGTGAAGAAGACGCAGACGCGTTCCCGGAGAGGGGCCCACGACAAAAGCAGCCTGATGTGAGCACAGACTTTCTTGGGGATGGTATCATATCCCGCCACGGGAGGTCATACGGCAGGGCAGGAAAGAATATATATGTCTGAACAAGTTTTCTGTTTCCTCTCTTTGGAATGACAGTGAATAAAGAACACGAAGATTGCAGCATGCGAATACCAGTGTAATTACCAAATAGTTCCTCACATAATTACGCAAACCGGATCTATCCTGAAGTTAACGGAGCTCCTTTCTTTGCTCAACAGAAATTTCATGCCACTTGTCAGTCATCCCAAAACACGAGCCTCAGACAACTTAAGAACACAGAACTTACTCACCCGGTCTGTAACACAAGCAATGCATGCGGAGAAATAAAGGTTTAATGAAACAAAATAATGTACTCCACTAGGGAAAACACATTTTGCCCAAAGAAAAATCTAATGTAAATAAGTGGAGACTTGACTATTTGATAAATATAGCCCCAAAGGTTATATGTTTACTGAAAGAATATAAATATTATACATGATGTAGACTTTTTTATGTGACTGGAAACATTAATTGCTTTCTAAATACAATAATAGTCTTTCCCTTCAAACTGTGAGGTCTCATTTCTTCTACTGCAACACGTAACCAATTACCTAACAAAAATGTTTACATTAATCACAATGACTCTATATTTTAGTTTTTATACCACCGATTTTATTTTTGCTTAGAATTGAACTCCCTCAGGCATTCTTTCGTGCCAACTGTTAATTTCCATCAGTGATAAAGTTCCCTTAAGCTTCTTTTAACATCTACTGGACATGACCTCATAAAATTTAATGCCATTCATTAACCCCAAGCACTTAACTTTACGCAGTAATGTCAGGCATCTGACTTTGCAGTGCATGAGAAATCCAACTGGGAACTGTTTGAGAGATACAAATTACAAACAGTTTGTGAAGTATAAAGAAAGGCAACGACTAATATTAAAGGGTGACTCAAGATTTCTGGGGTAAAAGCAGAGTTCTTGTGACATCTTCTACCTAGAATCACAGAACATTTACAGGAACAAGGAAGAGGCCACGAAGTGGTAATTCTGGCTTGCTAGCGGGCTGAAACTCAGAGCTGAGGCTGAACGCCAGATTTCTAACGCTGACTGAAGTAGCTGTGATTTGTAGCGTCGTTCCTTGGATGTCCACTATAGCCTTAGGGAATTTCAAAGGAGCACAGCTGCTCAGACCACCCTGGCAGCTGAAAGGCAGCACGCACCAGGAAGAAGGTTTCTTCAAAGGGCTTCTCCCTTTCTTGCTGCAGGAGGCCTGCCCCGCTTTAGCTGTAGACGGGGTGGCGTTCGTTTGGGTCTGGTTATGCATGAAGAAACCCTTCAGAGGGGACAGCGTGGGTTTGGTTTTCCCTAAGATGCACAGACGGGTGATGCCTGCTTGACTCCCTTGGCCATCCATCCCAGTGGCTTCGCCCACACTGGAAAAATCTTGGGAAAAAATCCAGAGGTGAATGAGGATCCGCAACAAGGACCTTCTGGGTTCTCTGGGGCCATTCAGGGACATTGCTGGTGAGGAGTGGAAATCAGCGACAGTCTGCCAAGGCCAGGAGTGCAAAAAGGGCACACTGTCAGAAAAGCAGCAAAAGTGCCATATTCTTTATCTGTGCTGGCTCAAGAGATGTCCAGGCATCCTCTGTATTCTACACAACCAGAAACACGGTTAACTGGAGTTGCAGATAGCGATCTGCTTATTTACCTTCGTTAATTAAAATCCCTCCTCCCCAACCACGGTCTGTAAACGGGCTCATTTTTTGTTTATGTCACAGGCTGCTACGTTCTGGGTTAAGCAGTTTACACTGTTGGAACAAGGATCATCTTAACATTTCTATACAAATTATACGAGGAGGCTATAAATTTCTTTATGGGAACCCACATGAGACTTGATGATGATGTCTCTAAGTGCTACAATTTTATTTATTTATTTTTAAGCTGCAAAAAGAGCTGGTTTTCAGAACGAAGCAGTAGTTCCTAAATTTACTGATCTTAACTGGAAAATATATCCCCTGCTACTTTATAAATTTAAACAGATGGAAGTCATTTTGCTCAAGCTTCATTTCTACAAAAAGGTATCTCTAAGCAAAAGGAATTTATTACAAAACTGAGATTTTCATTTGAGCAATTGTAATTGTGGTACCAGCCACATCTCAATTTTTTTTTTTTTGGAATGAATATATTAACTATGAAACATATATAACTAAAAGCTGCACCCAATACTTTGTTTATACCATTGGAAATGTTTCTGTATCTTGAATGCTGCTGGCCTAAGACTATTTTACTTTCACTGTATTACGATGCAGCATGAGGTTAAGTGCACATCAGTCTGGAAAGTTTTGACTGCCCAATAACTTCTGATGATAATAACAGAACGATAGCAGGTCAGGCAATGGCAGTGGCAACCAGTTGGCCTGTATTTGGCAAGCCAAAACGTTAATGTTTTATAAATGCAAACTATGTTATATATTCTTCTAACCAATAGAGGGCTAAATTTCTGTACAGCATAAACACTTGTGCTATACATTGCTATGACAGATACTTTGACATTGAAGAGAAAGGCTCGAACTAGAAGTTGCCAAGAAAAATGGCAGTGTATAAAGAATCACTGCCAAACTCTTAAATGTAGCAGCACTTGTGGGACTTTCTGTAATATAAATAGTAATTATCTTCAATGCAGAATGTATTTGCAGAAATAAATATACTGGGGCACATACCAAAACTCACAACTGAATTTTCTGCTCGAATCAAACTTCAAAATCTGTAAATTCCAAGTGAAACAAACTCAGAAAATATTCTTTCTCTCAGACCCATCCCTATGTGCCAAGATGCACCCATGTGCACGCACATACACACACAGCCACTAACGCACAGGCAGACAAGCACCGCGGCAGAAGCGCGAGGGCGGCTGCCCCGCAGACTGTTCAGTCAATCTCTGCAGCGACACCCACACGTGCCTGCACACACAAAAGCAGATGTGGCATTAAGATTTACAAAGTTATTGAAACTTTTAACAAGTAAAACGCATCTTTACTTAGCTACACCAGAATGAGGAATAAAGGGGTTTACATATGTTCCAATTCTAAACCTATCAATCAAACCCATGTTATTCCTTTGGGAGCTTATTTACATGCATATTTATCAGCCTCACATGCTAATTCCCTGCTGTTTTATGCCTGCGAGGCATGTTTATGAGTCATAATTGTTGATCTCATTTGATGTATTTCACTGAAGTAAGACATTATTCAGTTATGTGGCCTAATGTCAATGAATTACGATGACCTGATCTTCGAAATGCAACTTGCTCTTTAATTTTTATTAGAGCATAACTTATTCAGAAGAAGAAATACACTAAAATGGAAGATTACATGCTTTTGTAGTCATTTTACTTAACCATCTTATTTTTGAAACACTCCTCCCTACCTCTAGGCAAAGTTTAAAGACTGCAATTTGTAAACACCACATGAAAAGAATCTTTGCCCCAAAATAGTACATATTTCTCAGAAAGGGAATTTTAATACATGCTTTTATTTTGTTTTAACTAGCCAGATGACAGGCCTTTGGAACACTGACAGTTTGAAAAAAAAAGAAGAAAAAGACCCAGTCTCAACCCCCCAAATCATGCTTTGTATTAACTTCATTTAAGCAGCGACAAGATTTGTCCCTAAGAGCAACTGGTGAATGAGAACTACTTAAATAAGATAAAATGTCCCAAACCAGATGCAACATGGAGCCAGTGTGTAAACAAAAATCACTCAACATGGCAGTAACTGCGAAGTGCACCAACTTTATTGTGGTAGTTTGGGTCAAGCCATCAATGGCAAACGAGGTGGCAAGCCAGAGGGGCCCTGGCGGATGGCTGGACATGGCACTTACTTAGAAAATTCTGCTCCTTTCCAAAAGACCAGTCATTCAAAGCCTGAAGTGATCATTTAAGTTTTAAATTGCCTTAAAAAATCTGATTAAGAGCTGATATCTCAGTAATCATGCCTATTTTCCAACGGCATTTAACATGAAGAAATCAAACAAACAGTTATTTCTACTTTCTGGCAGAAAACCTTTAGCATACAATAGCCAATTTGAGAGCCAACATGAAAAAAAAAGTCAAAAAGCATTGACACTATCCGTGTCACTGCAGGAGCAACAGTGCAAGTGACCCCTTATGCCACATTGACATCTTACCTCTGAACACATGAATTTACTGCACGATTTTCACGTCACCACTCACCATCTCAACATTCAGTATTTGTTTTATGTATTCTTCATCATTTTGTAGATACATTTCAAACAACTATCTGTTGACAATTGACTTCAGTTCCCCAGAAAGAGGGAGTATTTGATCGATGACTGATTGTCACAAGTAATAAAACATCCAACCTAGTTTTATTTTATACTGAAGAAACTTTGCTGACTATCTGTTCTAAAGTTTCAAAGTCTCTGCTCTCAGCTGTAGCTTTAGTCAGTAACAGATTAATATGCCAAAGAAAAGGAAAAAAGAAAAAAAAAGAGAGAGAGAAAAGAAAAGAAAAGAAAAGAAAAGAAAAGAAAAGAAAAGAAAAGAAAAGAAAAGAAAAGAAAAGAAAAGAAAAGAAAAGAAAAGAAAAGAAAGCTATCTTTATCCAGGTAATACAAATGCCAGAAATGAAATGCAGGGTGGTCCTTTTGCCACAGCAAACTCGAATAGAAACTGACAGTTTCAAGAGTAAATGTTTTTGAAATGGCAGAAAGCCTGTAAGTCTCTTTCTAAACTTGCAATTTGGAGAGGACTCATTCTGAAAGATCATTCAAGATGTTAAATTTTGAGTAGATTTTTCATGTCCAGAATTAAATCTGTGGTTTCCATTTAAGGATGTTTTTACAAGAAAAAAAATCCTTTGAAAAATTAAATGGATGAGAAATAAATATATTTTATGGCTCTTTTGGCCTTTAAGTGCTACTTTTTTCTGAAAGAACCATAGAACATTATGTATTTTTTTTTTCAAATCAGAAATTTACTTCTGATAAAATGATGTTACAAGGCAGCTACTTATAAACAAACAAACAAACAAAACCTCCATTTGAACAAAAGTTACACAAAACACAGTGTGGCACCATTTAAATTCCATAACATTTATAATGGAAATTTTCATTGCCTGTAATCACAAGAACTACAGAACAGGGCAAAATCCTTCCATAGTATAAGCTCTGACTTAAACCTTTTCTTTTCTTGGAGTTCAAATAAACACAAGAGTGGAACTAATCTGCCAGTGCATTCTTTTTAGAACAGCAGCAATTAATGCTACATTTCTTCAGGCAATAAAATCTCAATCTTAATGTAGCCGATAATGTTGCAGTCACCTAGCTGTGATAACTCAGACCCGAGCTGGGTATTCATTTGCAAAGTGGTATTTTCCTTTATACTTTACTAAAGAACGAACAAATAGCAGGTCACAGAAGTTTGGAGGTGGCCCTGTGGCTCAACATGCTTCCCTCTTCCATTAAGATAACATCTGTTCTGGCCACCAGTCAGCAAATCAAATTTGATGAGAATTCATCCGAGTGCAAAGTAGAAATCCCCACTAATGGACAGATTTATGTTCCATCCCACCATCCTTTAAATATTTGAAATGAAAAGTAAACAAAAACAGTGATGATATCTTCAAACATTATGACAAACATATGGGGAACGCACCCCTGCATTCTCAATCTCAAATATTTTCACTTTATCAAAAACATGCTTCTGCGTGCATTACATGTGAGCCCTGCAATTGCACTTAGCACAGAAACACTCCACAGTTGTTTTTTCTAAGGTTAAATCACCGATTCCATCACAAATCCAATTTCTCAGACGAAAAGAATTATCACCACCATAAAAGCTGTATCTGGATGAAGTTTGTGCCTTTTAGCTTCCAAGAAGACCAAGAATAATTTGTAATGAGATAGCAAAATTTTAGTGGAGAAATTTGTCATGCAGGGTTTTTGCTATTATTTTGGATAGATGGCCCCAGTTGCACTGAACTGAATGGGATTTGTCCAAAACCATGACTGCAGTCTGCCCCTGCCACAGTTTCTGTAGTATCACAATAGTGTCCAAGCAGAAACAGTTAACTGCCAGCTGTTTCTACATACTTAAAGGAAAAAAAAATATTAAAACAATATTTCTAAAAGTGGCTATTACAGTTTGCATACACTGGCTTTGATTTTTAAACTTTCTATCCACATACATGAAATACCGAAGATATAGGTGTTACATTTACAACATTAACATGAGAAAACTATTGTATTAATTGATTTGCAAGTTGCATTGATGAATAAGTCAACCCAGTAAATACTCATCAGTAAGTAAGGACATAAGGAAATTTTAAATGCAATATCCAGTGCTTACTTTGAAATTCTTTTAAGAGGTCCTAGTATTTGGACACTTCCATGGACAAAAACTGGTAATTCTGAGATACAAAATAATTGAACAAAAACAAAACAAAAAACTTGGTATTTTTTTTCTCTTCAAATTGTGGCTCAATCAAGGGTTCGTAGTAACAACCATAATCTCTACTGACCTGCTGTTTTTCACAGTATAAGATATATTTTAAAACATTTTTAAAATTTGAAACATTGATTACCCATACGGTAAATATATAAATTTAAAATATTTTCTGTTTTGCAGCTTCCAAAATACTACATTTCTCAATAACCTCATAAGTTTTCAGAAAACTAAGTTATAATTGAAATTAATCTAAAAAATGCACTGTACTTGGTATGCTATGAGAAGTGTAGGATATTTAACACTATCTATAGTCAGCTGGAGATGGATGCCTAATGCAAATTAAAAAAAATGTTTCTGTTTGAATTCCTTATAATGAAAGGTCTCAGGGTATACTTTGAATGTATACAAAAATTTTTGTGTCTTTGAAGCTGGTATATGTAGGAATAACTTGTAGGACAGTACCATATTTCTTCCTACTCATACCTTGCCTAAAATAAATTACTAGAAGTTGGTTTTTTTTGCTGCTCATAGCTTGAGTGGAATATATATATTAAAAAATCTTTATATATTTACACATCAAATATGTAAAGATACTGCAATAGAGCAAAAGTCCGTTTGTGTGACGTCTGTCAGAAACAATCAAAAAAAACGCACACAACTTTTAATTCCCTCCCCTGCTAATCAAATCCCAGATAAATATAACCTTTTCATTTAATGGTACAGAAAATGCTTAAGGATATATAAGTTTACTCTTATCTATACTCAAATAAAATGATTCTTTTACAGCAATTCTCACATGCCTTTAGTTGATTAGTTTTGAGACTGACAAATATGTATTTTTTGTAAGTTTGCATGCAAACACAAAAACAGTTGCATGCGAGTTCTGACAAGTACCAAAAAGTTTTTGCTTGTTTCTTTTTTTGAGTTATGTAGCCACCTCAAAAAATTTGGACCAAAGAGACAAGGAGGAGAATGGTTTATTATCTGTATCTGAGGTAGTGTTCTGGGTTCAGTTGCTGGCCCAGCTACAGACTTTTTGTATAAAAATTTGGCATACCATTTCCTTAGTTTCAAATTACTATTTGTATAAGAACACAGAGTTTTTGCTGTTCTTCCTGTGGTGGTTCTGAGAATTAATGAATTTGGTTTGGTATATCATGCCTTCTAGCAGAATGAACTAAGCATGCAGATGCAAACCAAGCATCCCAAGACTTGCTCATGTACTTCAGTTCCTCAGCATTTAAAGTTTGATTTCCCTTAATAAAGAGTTCAAGCTTGGAGCACAAACTGCATCACAAGCTTGTGTGATTGCAACAAATAAATAGTAAAAATATATCTAACCTGCTATGTCCTTTCATACTGTACTGCAGTTGAAGCGTTGTAGTCACATGATGAATGATGCAGTAATTTAAATAGATTTAACATAATGAAAAAGCTAACCAGGAATACTTACGAATAACTAAAAGATACTCTAGACTGACTGAATGTTCAAGCTTTTAATATAAAAAACGTGTACGTTTATATACATACATATAAATCTTAAGCTTCAAATGTTTAGAAAGGAAACCCAGCAATAGTTCATTTACGCAAAGCTAGATTTAAACAAAAGCCTACACACATGCATGTAAAACATCCTGCCCCTTCTCCTGTATCATTTAGGTTTGGGTGGGTTTGCTGTTTTGTTTGAGAAAAAGGAGAAAGGCAGAAGCAGGAAGGTTAGAGATTTCTTCTCCCCCATTTTAATACTTAACTTTTCCAGAGGTACAGAGGTTCTTGTCCTTACTTATCTATTGCACTATTTATGGGTAAAAGGAATGCCAGCTTTCCAAAAGTCAGTTGTACGCACTTGGCTTATGAAAGGCCAAAGCTTGAGATCAAATGCTTGTGCACCCCAAAACTGAGGCACTCCAAGTACTAATCGTAATTCAATATCTTGGCCTAAATTATTGCTTCACTTAGACAATAAGTGCACTCAAGCTTGTTACCTTTACAGTCAATTGGAACTTTGCCATTAATTTTAATAGGATCAGGATCAGGTCCTTGACTTTTTCTACATCAAAGAAAAATCTTTCACAGTCATTTTGTTATAAATAATTAAAGCTGATTAGTAATAATAAGGTACCTTAACTGAAAAGGTAAACAGTGGAGACATTTATTATCAAAGTAAGAAAGGAAAATTAAAATAACCTGCAACACTTTTGTATGTGCAATTCATCAGGAAATGTTGTAAAAGAACAAAAACAAATGTTGGCTCATTGCAGAGGTTCTTTGTCATCATTAATGTATTCAGGTTTTCACAGCTGAATTGCTGTACTTTGAAAAGATTTTCATGAAAGGAAACTCAAATTCGATGTTTAAACAAAGCTGTCAGGTTACCAAGATTCATATTTGTTTATATGTCCAGAAAATGTTTTCTCCTTTTTTAAAAAACCCTCTAGGTTAGAAGTGTATTATTCTTCTGCTCTCAATTTGTAAGCAATGTAAAATAAGCTTTTGTTAAGCAGCACATATTTATTTATTTGTTACCGTGAGGCTGGAACCAGCGGTTAGAAATATCTGTTCCAAAGTGGAGGTGAAACTACCTGGTATGGATATTTTACTTCATTACTAGTTCTGTTCCTCAAATTGATACAAATAGCCTCCTTCTGTTTCTGTCTGTCTGCTTGCCTGATCAGTGGAGCTAATTGTGGGAGCTGGGGAGATCTCCTATACCGAGACAGAAGATATGCAGTTTGTAACCTGCTTAATCTGCCTTATGTCCTGGATAGCCCTCAGTATGTTGTTCATTAAAGTATCAGCTGTTTTGTTTGTAGCAGTGGCAATCTAAGCATAGGCCTATTTTTCTTTGTTAAAAGGCCAGATTGTCAATAAGTAATACACATCTTATGGGACAATTTCCTCCCACTTGGAGCAAGTATGACAGTCCTGCCTTTCTCTCCCCTCTACACCTCTTCCTAGCTTTGCGCTTACGCAGGACACAAGGACAGACCCATCTAAGGCGGCTAAGGAATAAGGTTAAACCATAAGGTAATATGTTAAACAGAAGCCTAAAAGAGAAGTCTTGCAGTATTACTTAGCACTTCAGTTAAAGTAGGCTGAACTCTTCAGTCTTCGGTTTCTAAAACAGGGAATTACAGATCTTGATAAAGGTCCACACATATTTAGCAAACAATTCCAACAGAATCAAAATGGCGGTAGTTAACTGCTACTCCCAAAATGTCTAAACAGTCACTGAATCTCAGATACTGGGGTCTCTAACTAAGTACATGCAATTTTCAGATGGCTTTTCTAAGTTGCAATCTTCAGTATACAAGGATACAAGTGGATTCAAACAGTTAATTATTACTCTGCATGAAAACCACTGGCCTCAAAATTCTGTTTTATTAGTCTTTTATTATGGGTACATAAGCAAAATGACCTTTTTTTTTTTTTTTTTTTTTACTAACACCAGAACCTGCCTTTTCCATATGTGGGATATATTGATATACTTTTGATGATTGCTTTAATTTGTATGGAAACAGCTAGCATGTACTAATCTTTTTATTATATTGTTATCAAGTGGCAGCAGAATATTCAGACAGTTATTTCATTCTCATCTACAGCTTCTATATGACTATTAATAATGAGGAAGTCTTAACACAGTCTTACAAAGGTCATAATAATTTTTTTCTGTTTCAATTTTCTTGTTTGAAAGTCTACCTATATTTAAAATTGAAATTTTTGCTTGGTATTTTAAGTGCCTCTAAACACATAAAATTTAGTACAAAAAAAAAAACAAAAACGAAAGATTTTTTTTCATTCAACCTGCATCATCTGCTTTTATACCACTTCAGTATAATACAAATCAAGATGAGAGCCAAGCAGTTGAGCCTTAGCCTAGATTAGGGAAATGCGAGCAAAAAAACCAACAGACACACTGAAATCAGCAGTTCCCAAAGTAGGGTCAACGAGGAGTTATGCAAAGAGTGATGGGACTGATAGCAATTTGTGTCAGTACTTGGAGTACCCTCCAAATTATTAGTGTGCAGGCAGAGTTGTACCTGGAAAGAACAGGAAACTCCTAGTCGACACGTATTAATGGTGGCGGGTACCATCACCAGTAGTGAGGAGGACTTATTTTCACACGCAGTTAGTGATGGGTACATATTGAAATACAGGAAGTTTCATCTCTGTATGAGAGAGAACATCTTTCCTGTTATGGTGACAGAGCCCTGGAACAGGCGGCCCAGAGAGGTTGTGGAGTCTCCTTCTCTGGAGATCTTCAAAACCTGCCTGGACGCCGCTGTGTGCGACCCTGTGATGTAGGTGTCCCTGCCTGAGCAGGGGGGTTGGACTAGATGACCTCTACAGGCCCCTTCCAACCTGAACCATTCTGTGATTCTGTGTTAGAGTTCTTCTGGGTCGACAGATGTTGCTGACCAGAAGTTTTTCTCTAATATCTGCCTGGCCATCCTGTGAATGCCATTTCCCTGCATGATGCTTGTGCCAATAACTCATGCTACATTAAAACCTCCGAACAGGAATCAATGTAATGTGCAGTTCATTTAAAGCCACCACAAACACTGGAACTACCAGTTCCAAGCTGGAAAAATAAATAAAACCAAACCTCTGAAATCTGGAGATGCACCAGACTCTTCCTCACATATGATGCCACAGCTGAAAGCATTTAAAGTTCTGCTGCAGTTCTGAAATACGAATTTGCAGCAAGGTAAAGGGCCCACAACCTTCCCTCAGGGAGCAGACAGCCTGTCGTGCTGGCACAGGCTGTGCCTGAGCTGAGCAGCCACGAGCCAGGTCCAGCTGAGGAGCTACAAGCTGCATCACGCCGGGCTAATGCGCCCTGTTCAGACACTTCCTGAGGAGAAACATGTCTAGTTCCAGCTCTTTTCAGCTGATTTTCTATTAAATACACGTACTTTTCGACACGCATGCTTCCTCAGTCACCTGATCACTCAGTAACAACACTCCTAACACAGGTTTCCTCACAGAAACCAGAGGAGTCCTGCGGAAGGAGCTGGTGACAGGCTGAGTTAGCTCACAGCACACAGCGCTGCTCCCACAGCCTTTGTCACTACCATTCTGCTGCTGTTCGATTAAAAGCAAACTAAGCAGTAGCTATTATTAATAAATGAATATTAAAATGCTTGCTATGTTAGCGCATGGTGTTTGAAGATGTAAAAGCTATTCGTGCTTTTATTCATCCAATACAATGCGCGGCAGCTGGAGCGCAGCTCTCCTCTCTTTAGGGTACCTCTGGCCGGTACAGCCGGCCTTTCACGGAAGGGCTGGCGGGAGCAGAGGCACAGCCGTCCCACAGGGAGCACCGCTAGGAACAACCGGGCTCCTCGACTGCAATGAAACCCTCCACGTGAAGGGTAAAAAGTTAACAGTGAAGAAGATGGAGCTACAGAAAAATACTTTTTTATGAAATAAGGCTTCAAAAATTCAGACCTGTTTGCTTCCTATTTCATCTGAAAGGCTCTATTTGCTCTTTTGATTGCTTTTACCTAAGAACATATTTTTTTCAGACAAAATGGTCTCGATCTCTATAGCTGGTTCCTCTGTCTGAAATCACAGAGGCAATCTCTCCAAACAGACAGAGGTAAAGGCAATGCTATGCAGGTGCAATCCGCACTAGCATGGTCTCCCTGACTGAAAGGGTTTGTGAGGAGGAAAAGAAATCCCTGTAACACAGAATAGCTTCCTGGCTGATTAGGAGCCAATTATGTTATAATTTTCTGACAGCAGAAATGAGCTTGACCCCTGAATGAATGTAAAAGGGTATAACCAAGAGCAAAACACTCCCGTGGGATTTACACCTTGAATGTGGGGAACTTACTTAAGAGAGTGTACTCAGCTAGGTGCACACAAGAAAAGCTCTTACTTTATTTTATTATTTTGCTCCCTGCTTATTTCTACATATTTTCTGTATAAGCATGATATCGATCGGGTACTTCAAACTACACATAAGGCATAATTCTTTACAACAGTACTTTGCACTGATCAGGGTCCACGAGGTTAATACAAGAATGGCAGTATTCTCCCAACAGGTGCAATGAAAGCAAGCGGAATAAGTAAAAAGATAGTATGAAAACTGGCCTCTTACCACCTCACATATATTTTCATGGCAGCCTTGAGAATGAGGAGGGATACAGAGATAAGATGAGGTGGGCAGCTGATTTCAACTGTATTCATTTCTGTCATGCTCTGCAATAGTTATCTTTGTCCTTCCAGCTGTGTCACCCTTCTCTTTTTCTCAAAGCAGTAGCCTTAAAACAAGAAACAATTTCTCCCAAACTCCAAAGCATTCACAACTCATTAAAGGTTTCCCCTTTTCTTCTGTTAAGAACAAAGAACACATTACATTTTTCTATGTGAAGTATGCTATTAAATAATAGCTTGTACACTAATTAAAGCAAATGTAATTGTGAGAACACACTGACATTGTTAAAGTAAATTACCCAATTCGTTAATAGTTTCATTTCAAGTGACCTTAATTGTATTAATTGTGATATTGAGCAAATTAAATTGAAGAGTATTAAATGCATTGTTCCAGTCTGTCCTAGGAGGATCAACTTCCTCATTACATCGGTGGAACAGGAATATTGCCTACTGTGTTCTTCAAAACTTATGTCACAGTGTGCCAAATGCTGTAACTGTGGAGTGAAAATTTACTGTTGCTCTAAAAGGGTTATACTGTTCCAATGTAGCAGAAATCTCAAGACTGGAAATGAACAATGTAGTCAGATATAGCACAAAGTGAGAAAGTAGAAGAGCAATGTTTCTGAAATATTTATAGAGAGTCCACTGGAGATAAAAGGGTAAAATCAATTTCCCCGATAAAGACCCCTATCTGAGAGGAAAAACACTGTTGGAATAAAATGAATAGGGTCATGAAGACTTACAGAACAGAGAAAGTAGAAAGAAAACCCCACATTATTATACTCAAAAGAAATCATAACAATGCATGCCTATATAAAGGTATGCAAATTAAAATACAATTAGATCAGAAAGTTCTAAATCTAAAAAAAACATTTAATTAGAAGAATGAAATCTTTCTTCTCAGGCTACTTCTCCCAAAACTCAAAAACATTTTGAATTTTCTGTTTACCCTTCACAGAATCACACAGAATCACAGCATGGTTGAGGTTGGAAGGGACCTCTAGAGATCAGCTAGTCCAACCCCCCTGCTCCAGCAGGGACACCCAGAGCACATGGCACAGGGTGGCATCCAGGTGGGTTTGGAAGATCTCCAGAGAAGGAGATTCCACAACTTCTCTGGGCACCCTGTTCAGTGCTCTGTCACAGTAAAGAAGTTCTTCCTCACATGGAGATGGAACCTCCTCTGTTTCAATTTGCACCCATTACTCCTTGTCCTATCACTGGCCACCACCGTGTAGAGTTTGGCCCCATCCTCCCCACTTTTCCCCTCAGGTATTTATGCATATTGATCAGATCTCCTCTCAATTATACTCATAGCCTTGTCCCACATAAATTATGTAGTCTTTCCATATCTCCCCTGTGATTTTAAGAAAAGCAGTTGACTACTAGACTCAAGAAACACCTTTCTGGAGTCTCATCTAATACAGACTTCCAAATCTGACAGCAAATACATAAAACATAATCCATGCATACAGTTTGCCATCCAACTATATGCACATTTAACAGAAACCTGTGTTTTCCCAATTTTCCTTCCTTTTATAAGAATGTCTACTGAGACAATTTCAAAATCTGAACTGGACATAACATGTCCTGGTTCTCCATCATCTAAAACACTAAGTTTTAGTATCAGTTACGCACACTCAAAATACAATATTTCATGTAGGTTCACAAATTTATGCTTATGATTAAAGATTTATTTTTTCATACTTACCAGTGATGTGCTTTATTTTCCTACCTTATCTCAGTGAACATTTCTGTCATTTAGTCTCTAAGAAAATACTTTAAACATTTAGCACAGCCTAAAAGAATAATTCATACGTCCTGATAATCCTCAATATTGTACAAAATATTTCTGGCTTATGGACTGCATCTCTCTTGCAAATTTCTATGATACATGACACAGACGTCTTGAAGGCAGTACAAGATGCTTCTTCTATGGTAATGGCTACAAATTTTCACTAAGTAGAGCCTTTATCCAGCCTGAATCTTGAGGGTGTGTTGAAAAATGTTCAGTCTTGAAAATATTTTAGAGAGGATGACGAAGTTCAGGAACATCTATTCCACAAAGCTTTTTGGCTTAGCAGTCCCAACAATCAAAGTATCCTCACTAAAATATTTATGCATTTATTTACATGCAGCTTTCAGCCACTGGATCTCATTAAGCCTTCTCTAAATTCAAGTGACTTCTGCTCTGTGAGATCTTCTCCATATTTAGGAAACATATCTGTCTTCCTCCTGCTAACCATAACCATATCCTCTGATATTTTTAAGAGAAAAACAGTATTTCTCTTTAATGCCGCAGGGATTCATGCAATTTCATTTGATTTCACCAAGGCATGGTGTGCATATACTGGTAAAAACTAGACAGGCATATGAAAGCAGGGCTATACATCCATATCTATCACAGTATGAATTAAGACAGTTCTTCACCTCATCTATGGTTTGTTTCAACAGTCAGACACCCCATTTAGAAAATGGTGCTGGCTTCCTAATTCTGCAGGCAGCATGGGCAGGAATAATTGTATACTTGGATGGCCAAAGACCCAACTCCATCTAAAGCATACCGTTTATCTAAAATGACATATGAAAACTTCAAAGACTTATTTGGGATTTACAAAGTTGCAGATTAAAATGCAGTAAGTGTTGCACAGTAAAAAAGCTATGAAGATGAAATGGATGCTTTATATAAAATATTTACATAGATAGAACATAAAAAATGTACCATAGTTGGTAACCTTTATGACTTGGGGAACCATGTATTTACATATCTTTATCTTCGCATGTGCGTATGTGTGTGTTGTGTATATATTTTTAACAGTTGACAGCTGTTTTAGAGCATACAGAGATGCCAAGCTGAATGAGGGTCTTGATTACTTCAAGATTAGCTATCTAAAGTTTCTATTCATTTTAAGTGTTGTTAGTGCGAAGAGTCATTAGTCACTTCCTTGTCTCATAGAACATCAGCATACATTTACATTGTTAATGAACATTTGGGGTAAATGAATTAATGGCACTTTTAAACATCAATTCAATACTAATAACTTTGTATGTCATAGAAATGTTAAGGTTCGGATAAAAATGAGAAACCTTTTCAGTCAAGGTAACTAATCGCTTCTGCACACAATAAAGGCTAAAATTAATTTACAGTGTTTTTGTAACAGGGTAAAAATCTTGATTTGCCTTGAAACAGAGAAGAGAGAAATACCAATATTTCTTCTTTAAAGAAAAATAAAATGAAGAAAACACTTGTCTTTTTCCTGATTGGTGTAAAATAGAAGCCATCTTTCTTCTGCAAAACAGTTATTCTCTTCTAATAACATAAAATAGTATTCTTAAATTTGTAAAATTATGTACAAGAATGCGTTTAGTTTATCAAACTAAAACGGCTCGATATCGTTAAGATGTCAAGTGCAATAGAGGAGGAAGGCTGACCTGGAAAAGCTATTGTTTTTAATTTTCAGGTTTAAAAATGGTCCTCTCAAGATTTTCATTGTCATTTTCTAACACCGAAAAAGCTTTATAAAGCAATGAAGTAAAATTGAAAAAAAATATATTAACTCAAAGGGGCGATGAAGCTGTACTGATGTGTTTTAAAGCAAAATATCAGCTTCTTACAAACTGAAGTAATAAACCTGACTAAGCAAAACTTGACATAGCTTTTTTAATAAGCACTAGTAGACAGAAGATTTATAGACAGATACACCCACATAGGGTCATCTGGATGAGGGATTTAGGAAATGTGACAAAGTTTGTTTCAACTCTGTAATTTAAAATAAATTTTTTATTTTGCCCTCCTGGTACATGTGTTCAATGACTGGAAAATTACAGGTAGTTAAGGTGCCACTGTGTATAACTGAGTACTTGAGGAATGTTTTCATGACAAGGATGAGGTTTCAAGCTTCTTGTTAAGTTTATCACTTTATTCTAACTAACAACATTGTCACTACTAGCAAATAAGTAGAAAAGACAAGGAACAGAGGTAAGTATTGCATTATGCAAGCAGCTTGTCCTTGCTGTTCATTAGAGTCTCCTGAATACTGTATTTAATTAATTTACTTGGATTACAAGATATTTTTCACGTTTTGAACCTGTCAATTCTACCTCATCTTCCACTATTTTTAAAAACAAGAATAAAGGAACCATTTCAAATAATAAAAAAAGGAAAATCAACAAATCCACCTTTTTATTTGCATACTCTGATCCAAAGTAACACACTGAACTTCATCATAGAAGAGCAAAAGCAAAACAGAAAATACCCCTATAACCAAAGCAGTATAAAAGAGTCCATATTTGAGAAAACAACACAAAGCCACAATGTATTTAAATATTCTTAAGTCAGTCTTTGGTTTACAATTAAAGAAGAATGGCCGGGCATTAAACATTTGGTTAACATTTCTTTCTGTAATTGAAAGTTGACTTTTCATGGCTTTCATTAGCGGCAGACTGCTCTACACACGCTCTGTGAATGTTCTCGAAGTCGCTCTGCTCAACTTCATTGAGAGAATTAAGTAAATAATGACAGGTACAGTTATCAAGGCTTCTAAGTGCAACGGATAGAAATACAAAACTCACCTTGCCCTGGCTTGTTCAAATAACTCTGTAAAGGATCAATGCCCATTTCTTGTTCCTCTGTTTGCAAGGGGTGACTGGTTTCAGACACTGAATGATACATATTGGCAGTTTTAAGTTCCACTGAAGAAGATCTGTCTGGGGAGAAAAAGAAACAAAAGGAAAAAAAAAAACACTTTAGTGTTCCTTTAGCTGCTTTTCATTCACATGAGTCAAGAGTGAAAAATGCTTAAAACTTTTCACTCATTTTGAGGCATAGCATCACATTAGATGTCTAATAGCAGTATAACGGTGTTTCTATTCAAATGTTTCGACACTCGAACCTAAAGAACTGTTGGAATATCTCCAATGATCACACTGCAACTAAAAATGTAAGAGTGGTTTTAGGGGACCGTGAGTTGGGGCAGGGGCATCTGTCATTTTAATCTGACCCCAGGGGTCTTTGGGGATGATGAAGATGATGGAGTAAGGCTGAGCTGAGACTTGCCATCATCACCACTCTGGTCAGAGGCCCTTTCACGCTAGGACAACTTCCTTAAAACACCACAAGCTAAGAGTGAGACTACAGGCACAGGGATACAAACATATACAAAAAAGAAAGAATGAGACAGTATTGACTGGCATGATTAATAATTTAGGTTTTATCAAGATTTACATTAACCTTCTAGAGAGGGAAAGTTAAGGAAGCATTTGAACAAAAAGAATGAGCTGGCTGGTGACCAAGATTTTCCAAAAAGGAAGGGCAATATGGAAGAAAGGGGATGAAATCCCAGCAGCTGGGTGATATGGGACTATCACTACAGGATTCAAAGCAGGATCTCACGAGTGAACAAGAACTCTGTTTGAAGTACATGGGAGGAATCTTGAATCATAGAATCATAGAATGCTTAGGGTTGGAAGGGACCTCTAGAGATCATCTAGTCCAACCCCCCTGCATACGCAGGGACACCTAAAGCACGTGGCACAGGACTGCATCCAAGCGGGTTTTGAAGATCTCCAGAGAAGGAGACTCCACAACCTCTCTGGGCAGCCTGTTCCAGTGCTCTGTCACCCTCACTGTTAAGAAATTTTTCCTTAAGTTCCTATGGAATTTTTGATGTTTCAGTTTCCGGCCATTTCCTCTAGTCCTATCAGTGGCCACCACTGAAAAGAGACCATGACCGTCCTCTGCACTCCCTCCCTTGAGGTATTTATATACACTGATTAGATCCCCTCTCAGCCTTCTCTTCTCCAGGCTGAACAGGCCCAGCTCCCTCAGCCTCTCCTCATAGGGCAGATGTTCCAGGCCCCTGATCATCCTTGTAGCCCTGCGCTGGACTCTCTCCAGCAGCTCCACATCCCTCTTGTACTGTGGAGCCCAGAACTGGACACAGTACTCCAGATGCGGCCTCACCAGGGCTGAGTAGAGGGGCAGGATCACCTCCCTCGACCTGCTGGAGACGCTCTTCTTAATGCAGCCCAGGATCCCATTGGCCTTCTTGGCCATGAGGGCACACTGCTGCCTCATGGTCAACTTGTCGTCCACCATGACACCCAGGTCTTTCTCCGCAGAGCTGCTCTCCACAAGCTCGGTCCCCAGCCTGTACTGGTGTCTGGGGTTATTCCTCCCCAGGTGCAGGACCTTGCACTTGGCCTTGTTGAATTGCATGAGGTTTTTCACCGCCCAGTTGTCCAGTCTGTCCAGGTCCCTCTGGATGGCAGCACAGCCCTCTGGGGTATCGGCTACTCCTCCCAGTTTGGTATCATCAGCAAACTTGCTGAGGGAGCACTCTGTGCCTTCATCCAGGTCATTGATGAATAAATTGAACAGGACTGGACCAAGGACTGACCCCTGGGGGACCCCACTAGCCACAGGCCTCCAACTAGACTCTGCACCGCTGATCACCACTCTCTGGGCCCTGCCATCCAGCCAGTTCCTAATCCATCTCACTGTCCACTCATCTATCCCACACTTCCGGAGCTTGCCCAGGAGGATGTTGTGAGGGACGGTGTCAAAAGCCTTGGTGAAGTCGAGATAGACGACATCCACCGCTCTCCCCTCGTCTATCCAGCCGGTCATTTCATCATAGAAGGCTATCAGGTTAGTCAGGCAAGATTTTCCCTTGGTGAATCCATGCTGACTACTCTTGAGCACCTTCTTGTCCTCCATGTGCCTGGAGACAACAGCCAGTATGAGCCGTTCCATCACTTTTCCGGGGACGGAGGTGAGGCTGACTGGCCTGTAGTTGCCTGGGTCCTCCTTCTTGCCTTTTTTGAAGACTGGCGTGACATTGGCCTTCTTCCAGTCTTCCGGCACCTCCCCCGTTCTCCAGGATCTTTCAAAGATGATGGAGAGCGGCTTAGCTATGGCATCTGCCAGCTCCCGCAGCACTCTGGGGTGCATCCCATCAGGGCCCATGGATTTGTGGGTATCGAGGTTCCTTAGGTGCTCTCTGACCCAATCTTCCTCTACCCAGGGCAAGTCTTCCTCTCCACCGGCTTCTTCTCTTGCCTCTAGGGCCTGGGGCTCTAAAGGGCTGCCCTTGGTAAACACCGAAGCAAAGAAGGCATTGAGCAACTCTGCTTTTTCTGTGTTATTTGTAACCAAGGTGCCCATCCCGTCCTCCAGCGGACCCACGTTCTCCCTGATCTTCCTTTTGCTGTTAGAAGGATAGTTTGCTGCAATAAGTAACTGCATGCCAGCAGATGGGTGAAAAACAGAGGGTGTTACTCACAGCTGTATGAAAGAAAAATGACCTTTTCAGTTCATTAATATTGTACAAGGGTGTATTTGTCAAGACTGCATTTTGGCCATAACATAATTTATTAACTGCTTGAAAGAGATATAGGTAACTTGCAACATAAAATAACTATGCCAACAAAATGGGTTTGGTGTGACCAGTGACAGTTTTATGCATCATTTATTACAAGTGCTTAGTTTAAAAGTATTAACTTTCTAAGTCCAGAAAAAAATCTATTTAAAAGTAAAATCATTAAGACAAACATACAGAGGTAGATAGCAACACTTCAAGGATTGATGTTTTATCAGTTTAGAAAGCACTCAAAATGATCATGCATTGCTTTTATTCTTAAAGGGCATGGCACTGACCATAGGCTTTTTACCATCAGTTGCCTGTCAATAAAATAAAGGGGATCAGGACTCTTGAGACTTCCTGAGTCTTATGCATTTCCCGTAACTTAATAGGACAGTGAAGCAGAGGAATACTATATATATAAAAGACATAGAAGATGGGCTAGTTGGGCCCATCAGGAATGTCTTTCAAGCCAACACACCCAGATGATTTTGGAAAGGATGGGGTCTCAGCTGTATACCCTGAGGATCTGGCCCTTTACTTGTATTCTATCAGCACTTGTGAGGTGCTGAAGGGGTCTCACCTCTCTCGTGGGCTGCTTTTTAGCTAGAATCAAGTGCCTGAGGCTCCTAGGACCAGGCAGGACTGTCTGCTCTGGATGTGCAGGCAGTTCCTCTGCATGTGGAATTATTATAATCATGTAACCATGGCCCTTAGATGAAACGTACACAAGTAAAATACGGAATGGCCTTGAATGACTCCCTACGCTAACTCAAAGCAGATGTATTATGAATGCAAGTGCACTTCATATGTTGCCTATGTCATTTATCAACCCTAATCATGCAAAATGCATGAATGGAAACTCGGAGAAAAAACATTTATAGAGTTGTTAGCCGCTCAAATAACATTTCTGTTTTTACCTACATACTCTTATGGCTACATAGCATAAAGAGTTCTTTATGGCTACCTGATATTTTAAACAAATGAATGAAAAACCTAATTGAACAATAAATTTATTGAAGAAATGTCAAGTGAGATGTTTATAGTTACTTCCTGCTAGAACTTTAGGTTGCTGTTCTGGTTCTCTTCTATATGCCTTTGCAACTGACCGTTTGATGTCACCTTCACAAAACTTAAAAGCTCCTTTGGAACTGTGTCAGAGTTTTAACTTTTTTTACTGTTACAGACCTTCAGACATTGCTACATGATCTGAACAAGTCAAAACCCAGAGTGCCATTCACACTTAGAGGAAGGTTCAAAATCACCTTGGCGGTTCTGGCAGCCGACGTAGTTAAGACATGGTATCTTTCAGACTCCTATGTTAGCTATGCATCAATAGCATGATCTGAAAACAATGCTAGTAAGTTTGTTCTTTTTATATGGATATGTCCCATATCCACCTCCCTTAAAAAAAAAAAAATCCAAATGCCATGCCTTTACAACACATAAGAGGCATCATTTACTTTGGACACTGTTAAGAGTAGTCTTAAACAGCTGAAGAGACCTACTTTTGACACTCACATAGTTGATTTACTTGTTGACTTGTATTTGTCTATTGATATATTTGATTAGTGTTATTTAAAAAAGTAATTATTAGTTTTATCACCCCCTAGTCCAGGCAATTTTCTTCATAATGTTATACTTAAGGTCTTGTCAGCTTTTCTGACAAACAGCAAAGACAGCTATTAAGCAACTACGGTGTGTCTTGGGACCTTACTCTGAGAATGATTACTTCTTTGCAAGTTTCTGGTTGATTTGTAATGGCCTATTAATATACTGTTCATATTAAATAAGATGTTATTTAACAACATTTTCCAAGACAAACAATAAAAGTGTTACAAAAGTCATCTGAAAATTCAACTACTAGCTCATAAGACTCAATGTGAGCCATCTAGTTAAATTGTAACATCTCAGGCAAAGCTAAAAGTGGCTCTGTTATCTTCAGTTTTCTTCTTGTCCTCTCAAAAGAGAAGGGCAGAGAAAACTGAAGACCAGGCACCCCTCTTAGCACTGGGAGAGCTCTACTGGCCTTCAATACACATAAAAAAAAATATAATTCTGCATATGAAGCATTAATCCAGTGTAGGGGAAAGAAAACAGCAATTATTCCACCCGCAAGGCCAAGGCAAAGACAGGCCTGTAAGCACCTTGCCTGGGGCCCTGCGTGCTGTGGGTCTTGCCCATCCCCTCCCTTTGCTCTAGGACTCCCTGACACACAGGGAGTCCTGTGTGTGAGTCACGCTGGCCCTGAAGCTCTGCAACACCTCCCCAAGGTCAGCAACAGCAGAGGCAACTATTTCCACGTCACCAAAACCACCTAAAGAAACGCCCCTGTCCTGAAAGCAACAGACTTCCTGGTTCCTCCCCTGCCGTGTCCCAGACCACAGTATGTTTTAGCACCTGCGACAACTGCCCCTGGGGAAGCACACGTACAAAGCGGAGCAGCAACCCCCAGGCCACAGCGAAGCCACCCGTGCAGCACCGGTAGGTAACGCATCGGCAGCAGCCACCACAACGATGCCGTTTCCTGTCAAATCATTTCCCTACCTGTGACCTTTCAGTCCAGGTTCTCAGTAGACCCCATCAAATATCAATCAAAGGTCCAGATTGTAGACTCAGAGGCAGAACTCTATTGGATATTAAAGGAACCATGTGGAAATACTGGTTTCTAAGTGGTACTTTTCTTCCCTTGAATTCCTCCATATTGCCTAAGTGATAAATCATCTACCTCTCCTTCCATGATGAAAAATCCACGTAACTAACATCCTCTTTCTGCTCAGCGGGGACCTGTTTCTTCGACGGCCTCATTAAGACACCTATTTAATTGCAGAAAGCATTTTTTGTTCTCAGTGTGAATTTAGCCTTGAAGTTTGATGCTTCTAGACCTGAAGTGGTTCGTGTGTTCTGACGGGTTTGGCCATTTTTTGCCTTCCATATTCAGTGGTCAAACATATGGCATTCCTCTTGTCCTGTGATAGTCTTCCTTACACTGTCATGCCTTCAGCACATTACCATTCTTACTACCTTTAAGTTTGGAGTGCAAAAAATAAATAAACTAAAAAAAAAAAAAAAAGAAACGCAGTCATTTACCAGACTCTCAGTGACAACAGTCTCAGTGTAGCCATATTTCATTTTTGTTTACTATGTGCAATTGTATCATACTAGCCAGAAACACCAGCCAGCACCAGCAAAGACTGCAGTTGGAGAAAACATAGAAAAACTCTGTATTACACAAACAAAAGACAGTATTATTATAACAAAAAATGTATCAAAAAGCAAAGTCTCATGTGATAGAAACTGTTTCTAATAAACATTCAATCAGAAGCTGAAAAGTTCAAAATAAAAATACTATACTATACAATCTTCATTCTATCTGCAGTAAGATCATTTGCCATCACAGGCAGAGCAATCTAAAATACTACCTTAACCTCAAAAATCCTGATAAATTTAAAAACAGCATTTCATAAAAAAAAGCACAGTCTGAACATGAATGTTGTACTATACTTTGGGTCATCAGACACTCATTTACTTATCTCTGCACTTCAGCAGGTATCGAAAGTGAATAAGATATATTTCAAGCATGTTACCAACTGATTCTAATTTGAAAACACTTTAAAAACATAACATATAAAACATTTCCCTTAATCATCAGTGTTAATATAGACCTTTTAAAATAATTTATTCAAAATATGAGCATAAAGGATAAAAAAAGCCATGTTTAAAACATGAAGTGTATTTATATTGTATTTATATTGTTTTATATATTTGGTAATACTACCAAATATAATCAGTATCACAAAGGATACTTAGAAAGTGTAAGTGAATAGTTAGAAGGAGGCAATTCTGCTCTTTTCCAATGTCCATAAAGGCAGAAGCGTTCTCTCCTCTTCCCCTTCCCCAGTGGTGAAATGAAATGAGAGGAATTGTACACATGAAAAGGTACATTATACCAGAATAGAAGAATTTCACAAATTCCAACACACACTCATCCAGGCCAATTTCTTGCACAACTTGATACTATTCTTATGGAAAATAAATCTGTAGAAAGATATATTGTCAAGAATTTAGGATAATTTGAATATTTAAAGTATGCTCTTAAATACTTGCCCTATTCTTCCTCTCTGACCTCCCTTTATGCCCCAAACAAGCAAAAAACAAATGTAGTTAGATATATTCTTAAAGAAATTGGAAAAAATAAAAAAGAACCCCTTTAAGAAAAAAAATGAACAATATTTCTAAGATAATCAAGATAGTCAGGATATATCAGTCCAGCAAAGCTACTGGAATACAACATTTCTGAAAGCTCCAGAAGTGTACATAAGTACACTTAAATAATACTTTTCATTCAATTTATTTCGACTGTATCATCCACCTTCTCCAAATTATCTTTGGGCCTCTATTTCATGTCATATAGCAAAGTCTGCCATTTTAATTACTTAAATTGATGACAAGCAGAGGAAATACTTGTTTAGCTAAGTGATAAATTGGCTGCCCTGTGAAGTCAAATTGATTAAAATGACCTGACTAAAAACAAGTGTCTGATGTGGTAATGGTCTTGTGCATGTTTTGTTAAGTTTGACAGCATCATGTTATGAGGGTTCACAGTTCTGCCCCTCATTTGCAGTTTATGAAGTAATCAAGCATGTTAGCACAGAGAAGTACAGAGAAGTGAGGATTCTCCTGAATGCAAAAACCTTCTAAAGGAGATCCTTATGGAGTATTAGGAGAGTAGGGCATTGCATTTAAAAAAAAAAAAAAAAAAAAAGGAAGTATAGACTTGCAGAGCATGCAGAAACAATTCCAAATTTGGGCTTATTTTTTTTGGTCGAATCTCCTAGGCTTTAGAAAACTCCTGAATTAGAAAAAGATGAGGTCACCCTTTTGAATGTGGTGCTGGGGAAGGGACAGTGCTGAACATGAACTTCTAGAAAACAGGACCATTTGATATGTTTCAAGTTACTTAATTAGTAAGACAGTCATTAATAGGTCTTTTTTTGAAAAATCTGTTCCAACTCTTCTTTTTCCATAGCCAAGAATATAAAAGTGATTTTTACTCAGGCAAAATGGATCAGCTCTTTCATTCTGCAAAGTTTTTCTGCTCCCCTTCCCTTGATCCCGTCTCTTATAGACTGTCCCAAGCCGTTACTGCCCCCACCTCCATTTATGCCTGCTCGAGGGCATCATGTGCGGAAGGGATTAAACCTCACTAGGCTTAACCCAGCAGGGATGCTACTGAGCCATCTCCATGATCATGGCTGCTACCATCCATTCAAGAAACGTGCTTTAGGAAGAACACGCACCAGCTCGGAAGAAAAGTGCACAATTTGACAAACTTTGGGTAGCATAAAGCAAGTCTGTTTTCTTTTATAAAATTTATCAGATTATGTATCATTAAAATGGAATGATGCAAGCAAAACTATGGGCAGACATGGTAAAGCACATTAATGTTACCATCAGCTGGGGTCCAGAACAAAACAAACAAGAACATGCCACTGATGGACAGGTTAACAGCCTGGGAGCCTGATGATCATGCAATGCAATTAATTTTGTCCCATTTAATAACATTTCCTGCATTTTAACTTCTGTCTGTCTAATCTTTAATACAAAAACTGAGTTACATTGGACTTTAAATAAGTTAATTAAGTATTAAAATCAATCATGTGAAAGTCTTAATATTTAATATTGTTAGATTGTATATCAAAGTGGTTTTATTATTTATTTACTCCAAACCTTTCCAGAATACTTCATGCGGCAACAGGGGGTCTGTATCTCACAAGATAAATGCATTTACAATGCCAAATAAATTATATATAAAAGCATTTGTCTTAATACATGTCATTCAATATTAAATATCACCCATTGGTACCACCCTGAAACCCTAATCCATTTCTACCAACTGCACATTTGTATTATTCAAATGTTGTCTATTAAATAGTTGTCTCGAGAGCCACAGTAAAGGAATACGTACCTAAGAACAATTATCATAGGAGCTTTAAAGCACTGTCTACAGATTTAACCCTACAACTTTCATGTCTTACCAGTACTTAAGCATGCAAAGTATAAATTCAGTGCTGAATTAAAATGTCAGGGACAAGAGACAATATAAATAGCCTGGGATTATGACAACATCTTCCCTTGGTGATTCACGTGATAGTTAAAAACTATCATAAGAAAATACTGTTAATGTTATCCTGTTAATTTGGAAGATATAAAATCTTGAAGATATTTGTTGCAACCAGGGAACAGCTTCATGTAGTTGATGGCTTATGGTTTCTTGAGGTTACATGATTCTGTAAGATGCTCTAGTTAACTAAAGAACAAAAACTAGAAAAAGAGCATATAAAGCAGAGAGAACAAAAATCGCTATATAATATTGATTGCTGTACACAATAATCATAGTCCCTACCAACCTAGTTGTCAAGAATTTCTACGCTCTACCCCATTAATAAATAGTGGCATTTGACATTTACTGTGAAACATGGTTTTTCTCTTCTGTATTGAAAAGAGGTGACACTGTAAGTCAACCATCTTAAATTCCCATTACTAGAACTGTGTTCAGTATGTTTGGTACTACAAATCTGCAGCAAAACCACTGAAAAATCAACAAAAAGTAAACAAAAAAGGCTTTCAGTTTTGAAGTTAGAATTGCCTAAAATTAAAGTCAATACGAAACTCTACACATCTTTAAAGCAGGTTTAGGTGACACCTCCACAATGAGGCTGTTATAAGCACACAACTTTGGTCTAGTATTTCAAACAAGAAATACCAGCAAAACCAACAAAGGATCAGTACGCATAGAAGGATGTGTCATTAAGGAAAAACCTTGAGTTTTGAAGTCACTGGCTAGACAAAGGTCATATCTCCAGGCCTGGGTTGTAGCTTTAGTGGCAGATGTGAAATGGTTATATTGCTGTGGCATCTTTGAGTTTCCTTCCAACGGGAAGCTCGGAGAGGCAAAGGCACCTCCTGAGATGGCTGAAGAGCAGCAGAGCAGGTTGCCTTTCTCTGGGTACAGGGATGTTTTGAGGATAAAGGCTGCCAAAACGGCAGCTCTGCCACAAGGAAGGGGAACAGCATCTCTGGAAAGGGGTTTGTTCGCCTGCTGAGGAGTTTGATGCTTGAACTGATGACTAAATCCACAAGGATGTGCCAATAATGGCACTGTAAATGAGCTCACGCATAGCAAAGTCCCTTGATGGCAAAGGGAAGTCAACCTCCTACCACAGTAGTGGGCTATTTTCTAAAAGTGGTAATGTAAGGAACAAGCAAGAGTCCTCACATCTGATCAAAACTATAAATTTATTGACACAAAAAAGATTTGATGAATTAAATCACATGACTGTAATGGTCATAAGGAAACGTACCATTTGCTCCAAATGAATACACCAGATGAGAACAAGAGTGGTGCCCTGTAAATAGAGGTTATTTGTACTTACTCTGAGATCTGGAAAGTAGGAGGAGGCTGAAACTCAGAATGAAAGACATTCAGAGAACAGACATGTGAAGTTCAGCAGCCACTGAAGATCACCAGGCCTGTTCACCAGAGAAATGACACTGAAATAACAACAGCAAAAAGCCTGGAAGAATCATCCAAAGCTCAGAAGTGAGTGGTAAGAGGTGGTAAGAGTGCAATACTCCTGACATGCTGAAAAAGGAAACTAGCTGGGCACAGGATCTTCAGGAGGTCCTTGGGATGTTCTGGCAAAAGGGTTTTTATCTTCTCTTTGATTTGTTTGTATTTTGTTTTAAAGAAAGAAGTAGGAAAAACAAATAGATGGGTAACTGGACTGAATTCTAAGCCACAGGTAGAAATCAACTGCCAAAAAGGCGAAAAGCAGTTCTAAATGAGAGTGATCTTTGCATGATACAGATTGTGAACCTTACGAAACAAAGGAGGAAAAAAAAGATAACAAAACCACTGTGATTTCAACACAGTAAACTTCAATAAATTCATAGAAATTCTACATAAGGAAAAAAAAAGGAATTCAGATACACTGGCCAGCTCTTTAGAGAGGTATATTAAATGAAGGCTACGCCATGCAATGCAGGATAGAAAGAAGGCTAGAAAATGACATGCATTTAGCTAAATCACAAACTCTTTGGTGACCCAGAGTTTAAGGAGGAAGAACTCCAAAAGTGAAAACTAGGTCAAATTACCCAGGTTGAATAGA
Organism: Tinamus guttatus; assembly: GCF_059628265.1. NCBI lineage: Eukaryota > Metazoa > Chordata > Aves > Tinamiformes > Tinamidae > Tinamus > Tinamus guttatus. Next base: position 57,126 of record NW_028289633.1, on the reverse strand, counting down.
TATGAGCACAAAGCTATAGGGTAAATCTAGTAAAGCCAGAAAGGCAACGCACAATGCAATGCAATTAAGCAACATAAGGAACAAGAAGAGACTGGTTTTTATTCTTCATAAATATACACATATGCACACATTGGTAGGAAGAAGAAAATGATGAAAAGATTTGATCTGCCATTTGGAGGAGAGGGAGAGTTATCAAAGATGTCAAGACAGCTGAAGTGTTTTCTTCTTTACTCCTCACCTAAGAGTCTCCGTTACAAACCAGACAGGTAACAGGCGCAGCGCTAGCTACGCAAAACTTGGGCTGCCTCAGAGACAGAGAGTTGGGTAAATTGGCCGTTTTAAATGATTAGATGAAATTCCGCTGAAGGTAACTTCATATCTTGGTTTTTCCTAGCAAGGCCTGAGCTGGAATAGTGTATCCATTTTAGGCACAGCACGGGCAGGCAGATAACCAGCTGCTACAGTTCAACGTAGAGCAACAAAACTGATACGGAGTCTAGAAAATACAACCTATTGCCAAGACATTGAAAGAACAGGAGTTCTTTTCTTTCTTTTTTTTTTTTTCTTCCTTTAGTGAGAGGAAGACTGTAGAGGAAAGGAAAAATGCAATCAGATTTCAAATCCTTGCATCATTTAACTAAGAAGCTAATCCCTTTTCTTACAGTAATTTAGAAGTGCTGAAAGCCCCTATTCATACTAAAATGATTCATACAAAATTAGAAACCCATTAAAAATGAAAGAAATCTAATGTTTATTTTATTTTAGAATATATTTTATCTACCTGGTTACAAAACAATTCAACAGAATTTAAATTAAACATTGTCCTTCCAAAGACAGTTAAGAGATTAAAGTAGTTTACCACTGTTTATGGTATGGAAATGACTGCTTTTAAGTATTTAAGAGTTTTACTTTCAGGAACACACAGGCACCATGCTATGCTACACACTTTATGTTTTAGTAATACATATGTAACTCAAAGGGCCAAAGAATGTCAAGACTGAAAGAAATCATTAAAACAGTGAACTGGAAAAAATGGCAGCTTAGCCTGCAGCCTTACCCAAAATGATAGTAACTAGCTTAGACACTAAAAGTGTATTCAATGAAGTAAGTTTCTAGGATATCACAGTTTTAAAGTAGTAAGCAATTAATCTAGGATTCAGCTTTTATTCTTTTCACTATTTTTAGAAACCAGTTTCCTACAGGGGTTGACAGAATTTTCAGAGCAACACCCGCATGCTCATGCACGCACAGAGGCGTTTACATCACATATTTCCGTTCTAGTTTTTTGGATGCTAGATCTGCAGATGCTAAAGCAGCCTGGCCTCACACTGAGGTACAAAGACAGTTGGTCTAAGTCCCGTTTGCTAAGAAAAAAGGGCACAATTTCATAGCCATTTTCAAAGCAGCAGAGAGGCAGTACAAGTGTCAGAATCAGGTGATTAACTTACAATGACGTTTCTACATCATGTAAAAAACATATGCCACGTTCGCCCATGTCTGCAATTTTTATGACTGGGCACAACAGCAGAGGAAGGCTGAGTGCAAGAGGAAACCTTCCCATGACTGCCCTCTCTCAAACTCAAATACTCACTGCCTTAAGACATACCCTGTGTTCAGTACAGCAGCGTATACTGCCTGCTAACGGTGCCTCTCTTCAGCCTTGTCAGATCAGCAGCGAGAAAAGCAGGGTGCTCAGGGGCCACTCGAGGGGCTCCGCACTTTGTAGAGAGCTTATTCATACCTAAGATGTACTGAGTTCAAACAACAATATCAAAACTGAACTACCTTGTGCAAAGGAAATCCCTAAGACTGGGAAACACAGGGGACAGCCAAAACTAGTACATTACTGTAGTTAACTGCAAAAAAGCTTTCTGTAACAACATACCACTACTGCTGCGACAGAAGTTTTACACTTATATTTTCAGTATTGGATGCTACTAAAAGGATGCCAAGGCAGGTTATTCCTGCAGCATGTGCTGCTCCTTCTTCCGTCTGGCCTTTTGTTTTGGGGTGCCAGGCACTTTTCTTTAGCTTCAGGAACTATTAGTACTGCTATCTGCTGAAGGTAGTAATACTACACACATGAAAAAAAAAATCAGTGAAGTTTCTTTAATAATGTGGTCTCCAAACATAGATCATCAGTTACAACATTTTTTACTCTCTCTGCCCACTTTTACAATCTCCATTCAAATTTTGGAGCCGCTGGATGAAATGTTGGAACTGTCACAGGAAAAAGGGGTCTCACTGAAGCCTTGAGAGGCAGAGACACTAGGCAGGCAAGGCAGAGATAGCAGACACTGAGTGAAGGAGGAAGTACAAATAAAATTGGTTGCAACTTGTAAGTCGGAAAGGTTTTTTGGTTTGGCAGTGCATTTGTCTCAACAGAAAGAGCTGTCGCCAACCAATACCGTATGTATTGGGTTTCCTTTGCTTTAGAAGTGGGTCAGCATGCAGGAAGAAACGCAGAAGCCTCATTCTGCATGACACTCTTAGACAACACTCAAGGAGGACAGCAGGATCTCAGACAAGCGCCCAGTCGCTGGGCTAGGGGATTCGTTACCCTCGGGGTTACACATGCTCCTCTGCTCTGGGGGAACACGGCAGAACAACAGGTAGAAGCCCCAAAAGTGCCTTTACTTTTAATAGGCAATAAAAGAGATTGACTGCCTGCAAATACGTTTGGCTTCTTTGAGATCTTTAAATCACCAACCACTCTGACATGACCCAATCTCCCACCGCTGTCTAAATACCAAGTTATTTATATGTAACAAACAAACAGGAAATAGGATTCCCACAAGCAGTAAATGGCTCTGAATAAGTGTCCTTGCACAACAGCTGGCATTACCCCTCACAGAAAGCTTGTACACACCTTTGTGGCTAAGCTTTTAAGCCAATTTTATTAAAAAATTAAAACAGATGTAAACAAGATATGGTCAGACACTTCCTTCATGTTTTTTCTTTTTTCTCCTGCAATTTTCTCATCTGTGTATTGTACTGACCAGAAAGATTTAAAAAATGTATTTCGTGTACAAATCAAAACAGTATTAACACTGACAATCCTTCTGAATAAAGGATATTTCACACATCTCTTTCCAACCCATTCTTTAAATTCTTCTGATCAATTTTTTAATTCTCTCTCTCTCTAAAATAAGAAAAGCTGTCAATGAAAAAAATAGCTTCGATATTTACTTCTGTTCCAGACTCGGTATGATCTCAAGCTGGTCGTATGCCAAAGCCCAGGACACTCTTCTTTATTGCTATGCTGTTGCATTTCTGTAAACAGTTCAGCTAGAGCAGCAAGCTACAAGGGGTCAGGCTACAAACCACTTAGAGCATCAAGAAGAATGAAATCAGAATTTTGAACTGGATCCAGAAATAAATGGAAAGATGCCCCAGTATAGAGCAATATAGATATGGCATGCTCGCTCTTATCTTCCTTATAGTAAAAAAAAGAGTACCTTGTGAGTACCTTGTGGTACCTGTAATTAGTAGCTCCTTTTTAAAATTTGGTCTATCATGTATTATTTATCTTTTTCTCCTGAAGGGAAAATGTAACATGGCAATAGCAGGTGCAAGCAGTTTCTTGATGGAAAAAGCTGAGCTAGGGGACAGATTTCCCTTCAAATAAGAGGTGACAGACAGAGACTCTCCTTCGCTGAGGCAACCATTCTCTGCCAAGCAAACACTGCCCATCCACAATCAGGGACTTCTCACGAGGGCACCAGGCCCTCTGCCTGCTCCTCCAGACTGCCGGGCTTGGGAAGTTCTTGTTCACGGCTGGGGAAGCGGGAGGAGGAGATGCGGGGCCTTCCCGCCCTGCTGCCGAGGTGCTGCTGGTTCGGAGCCGAGCGCCACTGAGAGCGCAGCAGAGCGGGGGCAAGGCCGCGGCCTACGCCGCTCCTTCCTGCCACGGCTAACTAAGGCATGCAGGAAACACTGCACTGCACGGATTTAGGTGGGAGAATAATATATGGTAGTCTTTCTACAAGATGAGGGCAATTAAATCAAAAATACATAGACGTGTATTTTTCATGCAATCATTTATATCTGCAAGCAACTAAATGTGTTCTTTCCATTCCAGCAGCAACCACCAACTTGTTTATAAAAAACATGGGGGAAATGCACAGCAATGGCATTCCTGTTTTCCTCTGCCAGCCACTCTCTAAATTAAATTAGAAATGTCCTAATAATCCTACCTCCAAACTCTGTTTTCATGCCATGTTTACAAGCAAAGCACCAAACACATACTCTGTTCCCAGCAATGAGCACAGGTAGCTGAAACATTATTTGCCATTTTTACCTTTGAGACTTTGACAGCATCTCCTGAGAAATGAGAGCCAAAACAGAAAAGATAACTGACATAAAATGATTTAGAAAGACAGAAAATCACTCCTTCGCTCTGCTGCTCTACCTCGGCTTTCTTTCCCAAAGAATCCTACAGGAGACTCCTCTCATACATTCAAATAACAAAGCAAAATGCTATTTTTAACTTAAAGATTTTTTTTAAAAAGATGTTATCCTATATATATATATATATGTGTATATATATATACACACACACACACACACACCCATAGTCTGACAGAAAGAATACTTCCTTGACTCCTTTACATTGTGCTGTGAGCACTGTCATTAGACCTGGAAAATGAACAAATGTGGGTCTCATCTTCAAGGGAATATATAATTCTTGGCTTTTAAAAGGTGAAGTAGAAGACTAAAGAGTGTTTTAACCAAAACTGTTTACTTTCTTTTTCTCAAAGTCACTGGAACTGATGAGAGAAATGCAAGAAAAGAAAAGAGCTTTTGGTTTTGTTTGGTTGTGTCGTTTATGATCCAGGTACCTGAATACCTCAGTTCAAGCATAACATAGTTTAGACTTTATCCATACCTTAATATTCAGCTGGTTAAACCTTTCAACCTACTTCCTACAAATGGCTATTTTCATGGCTATGACACATATTGTCAACATCGTTCTGATTCATTTTATGTATGGTCTAAAAGGCATCGTCCAAAATAACTCTATTGGTTTTCATTCCCATCAACAGTAGTTCAGATATAAACTAAGGAGTGAATAATTCTCAAATTTTAATATGGAAATTATTTAAGACTATCTTTTCTAATTAAAGGTGCACACCGTCTATCACACATAACCCCAGACTTGCACTCCCATGGCACTTTTGTACAACTGAAAACCAATTTGTCATTTTGATTCTAGTTTATATTTAGACGGTCCATTATGAAAGAGCTAGAACTCTCCCCTAACCTAGGTCCTCTGTATGCCATATGTATATGCCATCTATTACATCAATCAAAATGTCTCGTAGTTCAGCCTATGTATACACAAATAAATGTACCTTACCTAGAGGTCAAAATAGTTTCCCTAAGAGTACAGTACTCTTGTTTTTAGCTACCTCCTACGACCATGAAGTATAAAAATTAACAACTCGCAAAATAACAAACTGCATGCCATACATCAAGTTTCTTCAGTGTCATGATAAAAGTGCTATATAAATAGCCAAGAATATACTTCAGTTTAAACTCGATTTTTGAAGCCTATGAGTCCTTTTGGAAGTTCTATCGTATGAATCTTAGTGGCTATGCTGCTTTTAATACATAGTATGATTATGGGGAGCAAAGACAAAAAATCAGTTCTGCTACTTTGAAATTACATGTGTAGGAATTAAGTTGTGGATTTTAACTAAAACTGTGGACTTTGTCTTTTTAAGATGGTGTCCGCACTTTTTGTTCCTATTTCTATCTCAGCCTCATCAGCCATAGAACACAGTCCAGGAGATCACCATGGCAGTGGATAAATTTCACTACCATTAAGTGTGAATTGCTTCTTAACGGGACGATATACCAGTACAGCTCTAATGTGGGTCTTTGAAAATTGTACTTCCAACACATTAAGTTCAAAAGGTAGGATCTCTGAAAAAATGTTTAACGATGCTGAGAAGAAAGGCTGAAGTGTGTTTATGTATGTGCGCACACACAAATATATGTATCACTATGTTACGTGCATGAACAAAAATCTGCAACACAAATGCACTGAAGAAGATAATCTATACACCTGGCAGAAAAAAAGACTGCCAAAATGTTGATGTTTCATTGCTGTGCTTATTCATTTTTCCTTTAAAATGCACAGTAAATTTCTTCCTTTCACCGATACTGGACAGTATTACACATATGAACATTTAGAATTTAAAAAAGCTCTGTAATTTATCATTCTTTCTTCAAATTCAACTGTGAAAATGAATAACTGTAGCTGAAATAAAAAGACACTGCACACATTACCTACATGACAATCTAGTTAAGAGACTGTATAATATAAAAGCATGGAAAATAGTTTGTGAACTTGTCCTGAAAGGCTGGGTGGAATCTTGACTTCTCTGAAACTCCCATTAATGCTGGGACAGGGCCTGTCCCAGCATTTTAATATAAATGGCAGGGGAGGTTAGTCCAGAGTCAAGGCAAGTTCTGACCTGAAGACTTCTAAATTTTGTTTGCTTATCTGATGCAAATGTGTAATTATTTTTATTTGGTAATAGCAGTATTTAAAAAATGTAGGAACCTTTCTACCTTTTAGCATTATATATCTTTCTGGTCAGGATTTGGGAATGTAATTTAAATACAATAAATGTCGTCGTGAATTCCTCATCTTTATCTCTGAAAATACTTAGTACACACTATATGCCGTTCAAGGACTTTTCTGAAACACACAGTCAAAATAAGTAAATAAATGAAAAATAAAAAAAAATATCTTCACAAAGATGCATTGCGGGACACTAATTTTATGACCACGAAATCTATAGCTGCAATAATCTACACAACCAAACACATTTTTGGAGCGTATACACATACAATAAAACACAAAAGTCAAATCTTAAGACTCCTTTGCAGGAAAACAGAATTTGAGTTAGAAGCCTAAATGTCATCCCTGAACATTATAAAATTATACAGAACGAGGAAGAAACAGGGCTGATAGTGCATATAAATATGACAGTGTATTAGGCTGCATTTAATTACCAGTTCAAACAACAACCTGATCTAACCTTTGACAAGTAAAATAAATGTTCTGAATAATTTAACCAAAGCAAACATTTGCTGTTAAATGCTGGCTAATTATAGTAAGAGTTTTACAGATAAGGGGGGGAAAAAAGCACCAAAAGAGATGGTAATTTATACACTTCTACTGCAATTGCCACAGCTATTTCTTGAAGGCCCTGAATACTTTCCATGCAGCATCTCTATTAAATATCAACTTTGGGGGGCAAAGTGTATGTTTTAGAGAAGAATCATTTTAGATTAACTAGCCTTGACTTTCAAGATCAGAAGAAACCGAAGAAGAATCTAAGAAGTCCAAGTAAGGAAAGTATAATTATTTTCACAAATGTCCACCTTTTCTAGTGATTATACAAAAGGTCTAAGTTTGCAATGCCATGTATCAAATTGGAAGATAAGAAAGGCAAAAAGAACGATTAATCTTTTCAAAAGCATCAGTGCAAAAATCACAAGGACTCCTTTAGTGTAGAGACATGTTCTTCAGTTTGCCCAACACACTTCAAAACACCCACAATGATAATAGCAGAAAAGAAGTAATAGTAGAAATAGTAGAAAAGAAGTTGAAGACCTCAAAGAAATATAAATATATGTCAAGGGCAAATCTTTTAAGTCAGCAAGTTTCCAAACATCAGTAAGTAGGTAGCCCAAACCATTAGGAAAAGGGGCTTTTTTTTTCCCCCCTGCAGTATATTTGCCTTTCAGTTTCAAGTAATTTTTAAAGAAGTGGATGTCTTTTGTTTCTGATGGGCCAATAGCTTCACTTATTTATGCAATGAATAGTTAGTAGCAAGAGCAGCTGTCTATCTGCATGCACAATGACTCTGGTTCAGAAAAATCATAAGACCATGAAAATTTCACAAACAGGTAATATATGGTAAACGAAAGAAGCCTATAAATCCCTAATCTTGAATATATATTAATATTTGAAAGCTTTATATAATCGGCAAAGTACAAAGTGAAAACCATTAAAAATATTAAAACTGACTGTAAGTATGCTCCTCTCTTTTCCCAAAAGTAATTTGTGTGCAGATAACTTCTGGCCACAAGTTTCCAAGACAAACATATTATTTTTAAGTTACCTTTTACATTTCATAAATATTTAAACTCTCCCTGAAATTTTAATGTTTATAGAGACACAAATGCTAACATTCTTAGTCTATTATAATGAAAAAATATGAATTAGACTATTTATTGCATAGTGTAAGAGAAACAATTTTAAAAGGAAAAGACACATAATAAATTCACAGAATTTTACCGTAGATTGTTTACATGACAATGAGATAGGTGGATTCAAGAAATTGAAAGTGATTTTCTAGCTTGCTTTGGGAACTGAATATTGGAAAATTAAGTTTGAAGGTCATTACTATTCTGGCTCCATAACTCAGTATAAAGTCCTTAAGCAAACAAAGTAGTAAAGAATCTGACACAATCCATGCCTGACACTCTGGAGAAATTCAAGTACAGAATTAATTTGACATAGCATCTACTGTTTTATGCCAAACGGACAGTGAAATGCTCTGTTTTTTCTTATGCTGCAGCATCCATAAAAACACACTCAGCTGTATTTGGATAGGACAGGGGGAAATCTTGGACAGTCATTGGTAAATGCCATGAATCAACTTTTCCCAGTTATTGCACTGTATACAAAAGTTAGGCATCTAAGCCTAAAACTGGAACAAATCTTTTTCTGAAGTTGTTATGCTTTTCTTATTCTGCACTTAAAACCTTATCAGATTCAGCAAGTTAAATTTACAGACCATATTACAGACCATAACTAATAGGAGATGTGTGAATTAAAAGGTAATAGAAAAGGTAATAGAAAAGAAATAATATTTTTTAAAAAACAGTCAATTCTAAAATTGCATCTTCTCCAAGACACTTATGTTTTACAGAAATATGAAATAAACAAACAAAACCACCCAGGTCGTTGGGCCTGGTGGGAGGGTGGCTGCTAAACAGGGAGGTCACCCGACGCGCTGGCTGCTCCCCAGCCCTGTTCATAGGCTGTGGCTTTCTAAGCTGGTGCTCACTTTAAGGAGCGCAACATTAAAAGTGAGCAGTTAAACAATAAATTAATACAATAGCTTATATTTAAAACAAATATTTAGAAATTAGCCTTTAAATGAACAGATAAATTAAGATTATTTCTTTCTTTCCTCTTTTTTTTCTGAGAAAGGTTATTTCTTTCTTAATTGAAGCAAAGCCACACGAGGAACCAGCATACTGAGGAAGGAACATCTACTGTCTCTAGACGCCCTCCGGCCAGAATGGTTTCTGTCAGGACATGCGCTGTGCCTGGGGGAGTGCTTACAACCAGGTAACTTGCTTGTGTGGGTACACATTCCGGGGTACAAAGCAGCGTTACCTTCACCCTGTGTGGGTCACCTAGTAGCCAACATGCCCGTCTGAGCCCAAGAGGTAACTCTACGAGCCACCAAGGAGGCATGGAAAACCATGGTGCTGCAAATTGGCCAAGCCTCTCCCCTCATTCTGGGCACCAAACTTCATCAAGGAGTATCATAGGAAACAACCCATGGTTAGCCCTTTCAATACGTACTTTTGTGCAACAGTTTACAGCAAAATCAGAATTAGCAACAAAATAAAACTTGGAATAGGCAAGCCAACAGAAATCAAAATACAACTGCTACTGCAGGATGCTTGTAAATGAACTAATCCAATATTTCACCCTGGTCAGTTAGTTGATGTCAGTAACAATCACTTTAGTCTGTACTGGTGGTTTTCTGCATATTTTAGCTTGCCTGTACTTGTAAGGCCTTCCTGAAGAGAATTCACTTCTGCGTAGAACGTCTTTGTGTTGTGGATTAGCCAGCACAAGGGATCTAAACTGACAATAATGAATTCATTTTATATAGTAGGCTACACTTAAATGAGAAGTGAAAGGCCAGGACCAGTAAAGATCAGTGATCAGCCTCTGTTGTTCTCTATATAATTTATTGCCTGGGTTTAATAATTACAGCAATGGCTTGATAATTTGCAGAGTACTGGAATGAGAGGAAGATAAAATATTTCTTGTGTTAATAGAAGAATTGCTTTTTTCTTCTTTTTTTTAATGCAGACCCACATAAACTGCAAAGAGAGTATTTATAACCAGCAACTAAAAACATTGACACTGGTTTAAAGTAAAATTAATTTATATCACTCAAATCCGGAAAAACATAATTTCAAGCCTTGATCTTATTAGGATACTTAATGTAATCTTATTAGAATGTGAGCTTCTATATATCAAAGTGTTTTATACATTGCAAATGTATTTTAAAGAGCACCAATGAACATTACTGAACAATTGGCTGCTGCTGATCTCCAGCCCTAGTTTCACAGGGGGGGATTACTGGAGCTGTAGCTAACACAGCAAGAGTCTTCACGCTGCCTCACGGGACGCAGTCACCCAAAATGCAGGCATGTTTCTCACATGGGACTTTCTCTTCTCTCAGCTTCCCCAATTTTAGCACAGAGCACCACCTTTTTCAAAAGTACAGAGTACCCCCCCGTTTCAGCTGAAAGAGGGGCTCGCAATAGCTTAGGGTTTCAGAAAATCAGGTGTAGTGCCTCGCACAAGGAAAATGCTGCCTGAGATGTCACCCCCCGAATTCCTACTCGTCACTGCACGCAGAACTATATAAGCCTAATGATGGCCAGCAAGTACAGAGAGCAGACGTGGGCAAGGAAATATTACAGGAGACCACACAGTGCAGATGAGCATGGTCTGCACTAGCATCTCCAATGGCACAGTAAAAATGAAATGGTTAAGAAGCTGGTAACATTGATGCCAAAAATCTACATGTTTCTGAGGAGTATAGCAGACCTTTGGAGATAGTAGTTTTTAATCTCATTTGAAACAGTTTCAATACTCCAACATTAATGTATGCACATCTATATTAATGAAGTAGACATGTTAATCCCCTCGCTGTCTATGGCTGTGAAGCATCTTAGCTCCTGCTTCCTTCACCATCAGTCTTGTGTAAGTAACATACTGTGGCAACATATGAATAGTTCATATCGCTGGCAATGAATGAATGAATGAACAGTGACCTAAACCCAAGCAGCAATTAAGGGTTCTGTTTCTTTACCCATCAGCTATTGCATATACTTACAGCAAACAAGTGCGTTTTTCTGACATGCACACTTGTCTGCTAATAAGTTAGAGAACTATTTCAGTCAAAAACCTTTCTGTTTTTCCCTTACACGCTTCATTTCTTGCTACATGCATTGGAATTTTACTCTGATGGAGATGCTCCTGACAAGCCATAGAAACGGAGGTGATGCTTACCGGGATTAAGGAAAAGAGTAGGACAATGTTTTGCAGAAGCACAAACTGTGTGCAGATGTTTCACAGCACTGGGTGACCTTTCTGGAAAGGGCACTAAGACCTGTAAATTCAGTACTTCTATTTGATCTTGGTATGCAACTATCCATCTCGCGTGAGATTTTCACAAGACTACAAGAAAATAAAAAGAAACACATTATTTCCAACCGTTTGTACTGCAAAAATCATGGAATAATTACATCTCATTTGGGAGTTTCTTTGCTTTGTTTTTTTTATTTTTTTATTTTTTTTTGGAGGAAGGGCACTTCATGAAGATTTTGGTGGTAAGTAGAGAAGAGAAACAACACAGAACTTTTCCACAGACTCAGGGGAAAGATCTCTGCTAACACTGTGAGGAACATTGGCAGGATACTACTACATATTCACAGAGCAGTTATATCGTCCTTCACTCCAGTGAGACTAAATTCCTGCTGAAGAGTCTTCCCTCTCACAGGATCTCTGCCAGAAAGGGCAACTGCTGCTCTTTCAGGGACCCACAGGCAGCACCTTAAGTAAAAGCAGTTCACCGAAAGGATAATTTTCCAGTTAATCCTACGTGTCAATGAGAACTCTACAGAAACCCATTTTTTAAATCCTTTCAGTTAAAAGACTGAATCCACATCTCCTGTGCTCTAGAATATATGATCCAAAATTCTTAGCTGCTTTTAGCCTGGTAAAAAATGATCTCTGCAAAGGTAATTTGAAGAACTTGATGACAAACTAGACCAAAGAAAAGAAACAGGGGAGAAAGAGAAGGAAAGATACTTGCTTCTGAGAAAAGCAGATTTTGCTCTTTTCTATATTAAGCTTTTTCTAGATACAACAGTGTAATTTTATTTTATTCTCTTTTAATCGAATAATTGGTCAAGGGAGCTAAGAGTCTACTGAAGTGCAAAGTGGATTATTGAATCCTTTTTTCTCAAAGGTAACATCATGCTGTCTTGTGGATTTAAAGCCAAAGTTTGCAGGGAATAGATATTCAATAACTAATCTTTAACAGTTTAACCAGCTATTTATGTCACATGAACAGTATGTGCTACAGAAAAGATCATCATCACTGAATATTCAGATGAGCTCTGCCCCTTCCAGTATTAATTTTTAATCCGTGACATGTATCACATATGCATAAACTTAAAAAAAAACCCATCTTCATTATATATGATACTGTTTTTCTCTAACGCTCCACTATGTTCTTGGAACAACAAGATATATCCTTATGCAACATCATAACAATATAAACTGCCAGTAAGGTGTATGAAAACAGAATTTGTTTTCATCGTTAGAGGCAAAGTAAAAGAAGATAAAAAGCAAATGATACTTTAAAACGTACGTAACATTGAAAGAGATTTGACTGGGAAGAAATACACAACATATGGTAGGACTGGGGAAAGAAAAGGCTATCTGGTTGGATTGACAGGAGCTGGACAATTTGGAAATGGAAGGTTTAGCAGGTCCCTCAAAGGGCCTCTACTGCTACTTTATCTAAACCACATGAAGGGATTCTGCCTATATAAGAATCAGAATGAATTTGGCAAAACTGTGGGAAGAAATAGTGACCTGCTGGCAAGCCATAATGGGTAGACTTCTCCATCACGTGTAACATTCTCCTAGATAAGGAATGGTTGTTTTAGAGCTGCTCTGTAGCATCATTTCCTGGGTGCTCTGAATCCGATTGTCAGTTTTGCTGCAAATTCACAAGGCATTCACAAGGCATCATTAGCCTTTCTCCCTTCTTTCTCACACCCTGAGCAAAAATTTGATAAAATTTTACCTTAATTGTCAACATTTTTAACACTATAAATTAAAAATCATTAAACAGGAAAGTCACCAATTCAGTTTTTAACTTTTATAAATAAAGATCAAATTCTATTTTTCTTCAGAACTTTCATTTATATATTTCACATATAACATTTCAGCTCTGGCAGGTGAGTTCCCCTGAAGTGGACACTCACGGGAAGCAGTGAGGTCTTTCACGGAAGGCCGACATAGCTCTGGGCCCTTGGAAACCGTTAATGCCCTAAGTAACTGCAATTTTTCAAGGTTCACATGAACCAAATGCACTAGATATTACGCAGATGCTAGAAAAGCATTAGCATTCTACAGGAGGCGCCTTGTTCATCTAATTATCTACTCAATTCAACATGCCTACAGAACATTTGCATACAACTGAACATGTGAAAAAATACGGAAAGCAAAATCTCTACTGTATGATGCTCTCGGATAGCTTACCCTCCCACCTCTTTCTTAAAATCATATCCAGCAGTATTATTCAAAAAAAGAAACTTGTGCCTCACATGCCCATCAAGCTTAGAAGCATCAGATTCATAGCTAAATCATTATGAAAACGCAATCAAAATTTCATGGGCAGCGTAAACACTTATTAATATTATCTGTTCTATTAGGTCCCAACGAAAACACCTTATTAGTTCTACAATTAAATGATTCAGAAACCATCCACACTATCTTAGACTTTTAACAGTTCCAATCAGTAGCAGATCTAGGTGTAATCAACAGCAGCAGGGGGCTTTAGGAAGCAAAACAAAACAAAAACAGTAGGGATCTTTACTAGTTTACTGTAATTGATACAAGGAGATGTTATACGTTATCGCAATTTAGCTCAAGATATGGGAAGAAACATTTGGGAAAATTTCCTATTATCTAGAACTACTATCGGCAGCACTTCAACGAGCCTTTAAGAAATGGAGTATTTATTTTTTTTACCAAATTCCTGGCTGATCTAGTTCTTCTTTATCCCTTTTTTGCCCCTCCATTTTTGCTTTTCTATCACAGAATCAATATTTGGGTTTCCATATAGTCAGAATCCATAGATGTCACCCCTTAAATTTATGTGTGGGCTGCAAAAGCGATATGAAGTCCCCCTTCTGTAGGAGTTGAGCACATGGTCTGAACAGCACTTTTAGCCCTTGCTATGCATGGTAGCGAAACTATGTTTCCCATATGTTAGTGCTGACAGGCTGACTGATATGGTTTCAACTCAAAGAAACTTACATACAAGTTATTTTTATGCTTTTTAATCCTTTTTCTTTATTAACATTGCCCCAGATATAAGAAAGGAATACATTAAAGAGAAATTGGTAAGCGGTACAGTAATTTATGCACCCTTTGAGTGCTAGGACATCTGCATGAAACGAGGCCATTGCCTTTTTGATGTCAAGGATCTTGGGATAGTTCCAAGTTGTAAGTATTTAAATCTTCAGCTTCTAAACTCCCATTGATGTGATTACAAACGCAAAGAGATGAGTATCTTAAGCACCTTCTCGGAGCTGCCATTGCTACCACCTCGGAAAGCCACAGCAGCAGAGCACTCATAGAATTCCCCCACAGCACCCAGCATCTGATAGCGAAAGCCCGTGTTGTGACACCCCTAATGCTCCTGACCTTGCTAGTTTAAAGCAAGTTTGCATAAAAAGAGCAACCCCGTTACTGCACCGTGGCTGAGAGCTCACACGGGTGCCCCACCAAATCCCCCCTGCAAAACAGAAGAAACAAGCCAAGCCTCCACTGGGACCTCTTTCTCCATGGCCAGGTGAAGACAAACCCATTTCACCCAAACAGCTCAGGAAGGACAAGGAGCTGTTTGGGACCAGAAATATTATCCCACTAGCACAGCACAACACATTACCTTTTGCAGCTCACTTGTGATGAGCTGTATTAAACACTGTGAGCTTGACCTTAACCAATAAACTCAGAAACACTTAAAGCATGGCTAAAGGAAAAATTTCAAAGCTAACACATAGACTTTCATATTTAGCTAATCTCTTCCAAAGTAAATAACCCACCACACAAACACTTCGAAAAATAAAAATTCATTTTTTGAAATTAATTCATTTCCAACTAGTAAAGCAACTACCTCTCCTTAAATCCTGCAGTTGAGGGGGTCATCATTAAATAACAGAATTTGGCTGACAAAAAGTACCATCAAATTTACAGTGTCTGCTTCGCTAGTTAACCTGCCGATTCTGGACATGCATGTGTGAACATTTTCTGTCATAACATGGGCATTGCTGCACTAAGATCTTTAAAACACTCCTTAAACTAAGAGCAACGATGACAAGAAGTCCTTCCCTGCCTACGTAACCCCTTGTTTGCCGGTATCGTGCATCAGCAGCACTAGTCCTCACAGTGTACCCAGGTCTGCGGCCTCTTCTGGTACCTCCCCAGGACGGCCTGGGATACAGTAGTTCTGAATGAACAGTCTGTTTCCTCTCCTACTTTTTCAAATCTCCCAGTTAAAACACATTCCCACTGGACAGTGTGGGTTGACAGCTTCCAGCACTTTCCTTTTGGTTTGAAAACTGCCGAAACTAGGAGTCACTGGTGGTCACCAGGTCAGTCTTGTGTAGCTCTTTGTTTTTTCCACGGATAGTAGAAGTGTTGAAAGTTTTGGCACAGAGGGGAGTTTCTTGGCCCTATCAGGACCCACTCCCCTGGGGACATGCTGAGGTGCCCTGGAGCTGGGGGCAGGAAGGATGGCTCAAGGAGATGCTTCTCACCAGCCATAAGCATATCCTATACGGTTATTTCTAAGGGTTTAATGAAGAGGGAATAAATTATATTAGTGTGTCCTTCCTAAACAAAGACATACACACGTATGCAGCACATACTGCACCACATCAGTATTACTCTTCTCTGCTAACAGGCGGCCAACACTGCAGCAGCTCTTCAATAAGGACTAGAAAGCAACACATACAGTGTAACGCAGAGAGCTGTGATTTACTGTAGGGGTCACGTATGCAGCACGGGCCCTGGATTAACACAGCAATCCACAGTTGCTTATGTATCGTTTATGTATCACAGGAACGAGTGCGCACAAAATGCTCCTCTCCTTTTCACCATGCAAAGTTTTGCATCTGTAACAAGATGAAATAAACATTAGATTATGGTGAGGAGATAAACGAAAGATTTTAAAACACTATCCCCTTCTCTCCTAAAAGTTTTGGAGGTGAAACAGAAAAAGGAACCGAAACGACTTCCACATTTAGCCCTGCTCGCTACGCCGTGCACTGCAGAACAGCAGAGATGCCTACACACACACACGTATGCACCCTTCCACACGAGCAGTACCTACAGAAGGCTTCCTCCCATGGCTACACCATTGCTTTGCAGACAACAAGCTAATTTGGGTTCCTATCATGCATCTGATCGGTCATACAGCAATACAAAACAGAAATAAGTAAAGACGACCATCTGCTTGTTAGCTAAAACTATAAAAGTACATCTTTTTAATAAACAATAAAATTAGTTTGACAGGGCAGAGACCACCTGAATAGAAAATCAAATATTTCATGTTATTTAAGGTGTATGTCTGCTGGCTATTAAAATACTCCTCTTTAATTTATTACAGCAACACACACAATACTCATGTCATCCTCATTTTCTAAATCAATAATCAGCACAGCATGCTTCATTAACAGTGACCAATCACGAATGAGCTGGGGATCTCATTTTACAACATGAGCATTCCTAAGACATAAACCATCTGCTACTTGTAGTAACAGAAAAATCAAATTAATCCATTCTTATCATGCATTCAGATTTTAAAGCAATTAAAGATGCTCTTAGTGTAATCGCAGCCACAGAAGTAGTTCTGTAATGAGGAAAGCAAACTCTTCACTGAACTTTCTGTCATTCTCAATACATTTGAAAACTTTACAAGCTCTCTGCACTCCAGTGGGCCATTGTTCTCCGAACACAGATGTTGAAAACAACAAGCAATTTTTATTAAACATTTAATCTTTGCACATTTGAAGGAGTTTAAATACTGAACGGTGATGAAAAAAAGGGCATAAAACCAAAAAATAACTGTACAAGTAAAACAGTGAACCAGGTCTCACCTAAATCAGTACATTCGGAGAAAGGATTCTTTTTACAGCCTTAATGCATGCCAGCATGGCTATCCTTTGCAGCACATATGGTCTGTAAGATCACACAATAACTTTATATACTTGCAATGTCAGAGTATAGTGGTGTAAGATGCTTTAGCTTCAATTTTGCCAAAAATATGGGGGAAGGAGGGAACTCACAAGTTGCTCCTTTCTTCTATGCCCTTTTAGTCTTGTAGAAGGGTAGCAGGATTGCAAAAAACTTAAAATCCCCTCTCCACCAGCAAGGACAGACAAAAGATCATGCCAGACAACTTTCCTTTGCTGATCTGTCAGTGTGTCTCAATTTGACATGACGGGATAGAGCAAGGAAAAAGAAGCAGTTCTCTGTTAAGACTTCGCCTCTTCTGCAAAGTGTTCCCATAAAAATGATAGCCAGAATGAGCTCCGTTATACTGACGTATGCTATTCATTAGAAACTAGGATACCAAACAAAAATTAAATATTGGTAAATTTAGATTAATGTTTACTCCTGCTTGTACTCAAGCAATTACTTTATCACAATGATTTGTGCATATCCTTGTAAGAACTTGAGGAATTCAGCCCCCTTGAAGACGGACCTCAAATGGGCATAAAGAGAAAAATGTGCCAAGTATCTTAAAATAAAGTGTGTAGCCTTCAAAACAGACATTACTAAGTTAAAACAACATTGTTTCTCTTTTAAGGAGGACCAGCACGCTTCACAGTTCTTCACACTGTATTTTCATGCAGACGAAGATGTCATAAGTCGCCTCTACTGTCAGAAACAATTTTCCTCCTTCTCCCCTCTCATCATCAGAACTATTCTGTTTTAAAATTAACCTTGAGATATATACACATATATATATATAAATAGTCCCACCTACCTATATTTAAATCTGTTATTGATTATCAAATCCAGTAAGTTTTCAAAATTACCATTCTGAGAAAGAGGCCTTGCAAGTGAAGCTCTAAGGGGAGAACAGATTTTTTTGTCTGCGCGTTAGCCATTGTATGCTCCTTCCATTACTCTAAAAAAAGCTACCTCCTCTGCTACAGTTCAAGATCAATGCGGCATGAAAAAAATATAAAGAAAAATTGGAGGATAAAGGCTCCTGTCACACTTTCAGGTCAAGAGGAAGGCATTTGGTGCTAATCATTTCTTATTTATTAGCCTTTCTAAAATTGAGCCCTATTCATAGGTGATTGTTAATCATTCACACACACACATACCTTTTTACTTGAACTTGCCCCGTCTTTCTGTGCATCTCTGCTGAATTCAAAATTAAATTATGTTCCTTACTTTCTGAGCAATGGAGTTGGATCTATAGTGCTCCAAAAAACTAAACACGATGAGGGAAAAAAAAAAAAAGCATTTTCACGGATGCAAGAATCCTGTAGGCAGTTTCTAGAGAGCTCCTGACTAATCTTACTAATTATTTAAATAGACACTGAACTTAGCATTAGCCAAAGAACTTAAGTCTGAAAAAGGGAATTGGAGATGAAAAGAATTCTTTCTTTTGTGCTTGTCTCCTCATGCAGTACTTACTCTTTCAATATGTGGATCATTTTTGCGGACAATATGACAGAACATATTAAAGGTTTATCAGGTGCTGTTCATGTTCCTGTAGAAATTTGCGGTCAGGTATAGCCATATTCAATGAAAGAAAGTTTTCCCTCTCTCCAAATGCAATCAGTCCACTCTGCACCAGAAACACTTTGTCCTTTGACAGCAGATTGTTTCTTCATTTTGGTCTTTTAACGCCTATCGTGAACTGTTTGCCCAGTCACTACCACACGATGGTGGGAAGAGAAACTTCAGGGATGAACAAGGAGGCAATGCCTTTTGCAAATCAAAAGTAATAGCATTAACATTTCTAACATGATTAGTTTAAGTTGAGCCATTTCTCCCACACTGTGCTATAAACCAACTAAGTCTGTTGTAATCCATGCACTGATAAAGGCTGCCTGTTTGATGAATGCCATTTTATTACTCATCCTCTGGGAGCCTTGCTTTCTTTCCTGCAGTCCTTTTTATAAGGAACCCATTTCTCTTTTCTCAAACCACGTTTGTGTAAGCAATGAACCTCACTCTGATGCTACTACTGTATTATCTGGTGCTCGTGTTTCCACTACGGGGTTATTCATATGAAACTTTAAAGACCAAAATTGGGGGCTGAAGTTGCTTGGAAAATGACAGGGGCAGCGGTCTTCAGTCAGGTACCTGAGACAGATCTGACCAAAGGATCAAGAACTCAGAAATTACAGCAGGTCACTATTGCTGCATTTGCTATCAAAGAAGCCTTATCAACGTATATTTCTGGAACTGGGGATTTTGCACTTAAACTTTCAAAATCTATCCATCAAGTGAAGCATGAAAACAGTATTCTTCTGGAAGCTATATATGGCACTGATATTGCAAAGAAAGGTAAAAAGTTAAGCAGAAGTTCTGCTAGGCACTGCAATAAATTAGAAGTGATGATTCAAAGCTAACAGCCATAGGAAAACCTTAACGCAAACACACTTGGTTTTATTAAGTTCCGAAAAAAAACCATGAACAAAAATTCTCAATGAAAGATTGACTCCAAAGACGCTAAACTCATTTAAAAACAAAATTCATGTTACTATATTCCCAAATCCTTCTTTTTTTAAAAGAATGTTATGAACCACAGTATTTAAAAATGGGGTATTTTTGTTGCGTAAGCAGTCCCTCCTAAAGAACATTTCAATGACCCAGTTATGTCTCTGTTTTATTTTTGTAATATTTTTATATGAACTAGGAGAAGACTGCAGTTAAATGCTGCTCTTCAATTTATTTTTCCATCTGCTTTTAGCTGCAGGATAGCATATTTTATCACATTTGATATACAGGGTCAAAGGAATAAAAAAATTAACCCTGTATTTTTACATAAAACGTATAAATAAATTTTGATGGTGCAAGCTAAGCAAGTGGAATATTTTTACTGGGGCTGTCTTATGACAATGTTTCCGTAATCACTTATATTTCAATCACCATTCAACGCAGCTTTCTGTTTTATTAACACAGTTCTACAAATCACATGGAAAAACCTCCAGTATCCGAGCAAAAGGGGAGGAAAGGGCACGTTTTCAGAAGGTAATCTTTTCACACGTACAGGAGGCAATAGGCCAAGTCACTTAGCTCTTCCCAGCTAATCAAACCGCACAATCTCAGCATCGTGGTTCTTTTCAGATGTAGGTGGTGATAAAAACGATCCTGGGCTCGGGAAGCCATCCAAGACGCGTACACACTCCCAAACACTTCCCCCTACTCACCCCACCTCCGGCTGCCTGCAGCGCAGCGGCGCCGCAGTTCTCCAGGCAGCAGCCACGCTGCGAGGGACAATTACGAAACGGGAGCGGGGCCGAGGCGCGTGGGCCCCGCGTTGCGCGGCCGGCAAGGCCCCGGTGCCGCCGTCGAGCAGCAGGAGGCTCCGGGGCAGCGCTGCGGCCCGCCGCGTCGCCCGCCATGGCGGCCTCGGTGGCTGGGCGCGTGCTGCGGCCATCTGCTCGCGTCGCGCCGGCAAAACCCGCTGCTCCTTCGGGAGCTGCGGCCGGCGTCGAGGCGCGCGGGTACGGCTACGGCGAGAGGATGAGCGCGCCGCTTTGTTTAACTCGGCACGGCAAGAAAAGGAAAGGAGGGAGAGAAGCGCAAAATCATCTTTAAAAGTGAAAAACGAAACAAAAAAAGGCCCCCTAAAGAACATGTTTATATACTCAGGAATAGTATACCCAAAGGCATTAAATCACCAAGGCCTCATGAAAACAGAAAGACTGGCCTGCCACAAAAACTTGTTTATTTATTTAGCGCTTTAACAGACAGTTGCCGAGCTGACCTAGAGTAAAGAAATTTGTCTGCGCCCTCTTGCCTCCAGTGACCAAAAAGAGAATGTTTCAAATTATATATGGTAAACAGATATAAAGGCTCAAATACTCTCAAATCACTACTAAATCATTGACAAATAACAGACAGCTAAATTCTGCTGCTGATTAGCTTAACTACTCAGAATCTGCACAGAAATAGCTGCTGCCCATTTACTTACATGGGCTCATGCACCAACTCATGCAACTAAAACTTTCAAAAACTCAGGTTGCCCTTATTTTCACTCTACTTTTCCCTTTTTTCTTTTTCCTTCTGCCCAGGTCTTGAAAATAAACATGCAAATTGGACCCTCCCCAAATGACAGGTTAGATGCTGCATGACGTGTGTGTGTGAATGTGTACACGTAGGTATTTGGATATATTTCCTTTCAACCCATCAAACCTGATTTGAAAAAGAACGACAGATCTTGCACAGAAGCTAACATTTTCACAAACAAGTCAAGCTTTTTACTTCTCCAACGGCTGCAGACAGAAGATATGCTGCTTTTAAAATCTTGGAGCATTAAGGGAAAAACACAGACACCTGGGTAATCTGAGAGGATATAACTTTGGAGAAATACAAGCAGCATTACATCTTCTCTAAACCAAAAGCATGTACCTTTCCGTATTTCAGTATCTCCTTTCAGCATTTCTACATAAGGAGTAATAACCAAAATTAGTGAAATGTTTCAAACTTCTTATTCCACAGAATAACCTGACGAAAGCAGACCACTCACTAATAAAGTGCAACTTAATAAATCATGTGAAATCTTATTTTGTTCAAACCCTTACTAACTCCTAGCACCATCTGTTACCATCAAAACTATATGACAAGATATGATATATAATTAATAGGTAAACAACAATCTAATTAAAATGGACAAATACTCCATGTTCCTGCCATTTGGGAGCTCTAATTACAGACTAAATTTTAAGCTTGAATTAAATATTTAAGCTGGAAAATTAACTTTCCTTCTCGAGCCTTGAATACATTAATACAGATATGTGAAGCGACTTCCTGATGGGAACTTAAACATGTAATTTAGTTTCATCAAAGCAGTTACTAATTGTTAAGCAGCAGTACCTTACCATATGTACACAATAGCTATTTAGAGCCAAAAAGGTGGTTTTAAAGCACCCCTCTGCAACCCTTTTCTGACATAAATATAAAATGTATATACAGCACAGCAGTTTATACTACACACTGAAAATAAATTACATAGAGACTTCAGTCTTCTGTGGTTCTAAGCATGAGTAAGTCTGAATAGATCTAGACCAACAAATACAATTTTTTGTTATTCAAGCTGAAGAAACTAAAGAATGACTGAAAAACCTAAGCTATCTGTGCATTCTACTTGTACAGTTTTGATTTTCAGAACAGAAATAGACACTTTGCCACTGAGCCATGTAGCTAAAGGAGATGCTGGTAAATCTGGTATTTCATCCAACTTTGAAAGAGAATTCAGGTTTTCTTACAGACTAAGACTATAAAGAAGGGGAAATACGTGACTAAAGGCTGTCAGTATGCAGGGGAGTAAAGTTTGTCTGAAGTCAACGCAGGACAATAGATATGTTTGGAATGTGACTACTGAAAAATCTGTATGCTAGGTGTTTAACACTGCTCATCACTGACTAACAGACTTAATATACTTAATATATTAAGCTACAGAAAAAAAAAGAACTCTGAAAACTCTGCACTTTATGCAAACCCAAATGCCTTCCAAACACTGCTGAGTCAAACCACACCGCAGAGCATTCCCCTCATCTCAGGGCTATAGGAAGCGAGGCCCAACGATGTTAGGTGCCATCCACAACCGTATGTGAAGGCTCAAGCAGCGCCAGGCGAGCTGGGATGCTCTGCGCTCCGGGCACAGGGGATCTTCACGGGAGGGCACACGCCGCTTTCAGCACGGCCTCAGTCAGGAGTCGGTCCTTGCAGGGTCCAAGTCCCGTACACCGTTACGGACTGACGTCCCAGACCTACGCCCAGATACAGTACGGTACCTACCAAGCCCCTCTTGCTCTCTCATTGCTACCTCTCCTCTTACTGGTATAACGCTGGTATAATTTTACCTTATCTACCTGGGTGATGTTACCTACCCTTCCTGCGTGATAAAGTACAAGGGCAGTTTACAATGATCGAGTCGGTGTTTTCAGTTACACAGGTTGTTCACAAACATCATCTTCCATATAGAGCTTTAGACCATTCTTCAAATATGTAGCAACTTTACATTTTAAATGTACTCATCCTCATAAATAGTATAAGCCACTTACTGTTTTTACAACAGACATATCCTTACCCGTATTTTTATACTATAGTCTGTGAAGCTACTCAAAACTGATTAGATAACTCCTTAGTATTTAGAAACAACGAAAAACTTATTTCCTGCACAAGCTGACTTTGGTACCATAAAGACCTCTTGGACCCAAACGGGTGTTAATTTCACTCACTCCCATCCATCATTTTCTCATCAGTCCTCCTCAGGTAAGGACTCTGAGCTGGTCCATCGTAAACTTATTTCCATGTATATTAGAGTATGTATCCTATATAATTCTTTACCTCTGTGTTACGTGCTTAAAACAAGCAGGAATCCATCCAGCAGGATATGCTTAATTCATTTGACCAAGACTAAGGGAGCAGGAACACTGCCCAATTTAGTAGTTTTGAAGCAGAGACACTAGCCTAGAGCACTAGCGAGAGAAGAAAAAACAGGGAATGTGGGGCAGACCCTGAGTGAAGATCCATCTTGAGGAGGACACAAGAAGTTACAAAGTTATGCTCAGTTACTTCCTAGTCAATACAATTCGTCTTCCATTAATTGTAATTGGCTAGGGTTTGAAGCACGCTCTGCTCACAGCAAAAGATTCTTGCTTTTCCGGGGAGCGCGGGCCGCCTTTCCATAGTCTGAGATACACAGTTATTCTTTCCAGGTCTATTTATAGACCATATTGTACTGTACATGTGTGATGGATCCTAATGTGAGGAAAATTATATAGATATTCAAAGCACGACATATTGATTCAACATATTGAACGGATTGTTTTTTCCTCTATTTATTTAAATGATTATAATAGTTTATAGTGAGCTTAGCCCTTGAGACAGATGGTTGTAAACTCAAAATTTAAGTTTTAAATAACTATATTAAAATGAAGTAAATGATTTTTATCCACCCTCCTCATTAGGAGGAGAATGAATTTATCTAAACACAGTTTTTAACCCTCTCCTGCGTTGCTTGTCACTATTTATCAAAGTGAATTTCCTAAATAATTTCTGAAGATGAGATCTGCCCTGTCCAGGGAGGACATTAGCCTGACGACTAGAGGCCTGAAAAGCACGTTTTAGAACAGAGCATTTTACAAGTCTCCTGATATATAGACATGACAACTAAGCTTTATGGCACTAACTTGCACCTAATCAGGGAGCATATGAATTACTACATTTAAATAACAAGATTATATTTATTTTCCATTTTCCTCATTTGAAGGTATGTATTAATAAATGTATTGCTCATTCACGTCTGATTATCAGTCTGCTCTGTGCAGACTAGAGTAGGATCGGCTACTTCTAAGAGTGCCACAAAAGGTGCAGCAACATCAGCAAGTGATATAGCTCAATAGAAGCAGATCTTCAGAATGAAACAGGGCTGAATATTGTACGTTAATACAATATATGCTTACGTGGTTTAATCTGCAGTAGCATTAGGTCCAGAACTAAATCTCACTAGTAGTTGCTCTAAACTGAAGTTCACTGAAATTTTGAAGTTCATCAATAGCACCACTGGTATTTAACTTTTAATTTAGTTTAGTTTTCCAACAGAAATCAGTTTTGCAAAACCCAACACTGCACTGCAGTATTAACACAAGCACATTGAGGAGAGTTTGCTTGAAAAATGTACTACTCCAAACTAAAATGCTAACATGGGACCAGCCTTGGCAAATCAAGCTTGGTGTCAATTAAGTTCACTACATGAGTGGTGCACCATCCACCAAAACATTTTTGTAGGGTCTGCAATATCAACAATCATTAAGTTAAAGCAGGAATTTCTTATGTAATTATGTTGCAGGGAAAGTCTTGTCTCTTATTAGAAATACCATTGCCCTACCTTATCTTAACTTTTGGCAGAGAGCAGGGGTTAGCATGCAGCATCACCCAGAAGAGGATTTGGCACAATTCATAAAATAGGTCAAATAATGGGGCAAAATCATATTTTCTGACAGAACTTTCAAAAGCAGGGTCTTTAACCTGCCAGGGTCAGGTTTAATATAACCAGGGTCAGGTTTAAAATAACCAGGGTCATTAAACATGCACCTTGGCCAAGGAGATGGAGACTACAAATACAGAGCTAAACAAGTTCTTCTTCACGTTACAAACATTACTTTGCAGTCTCCTACTATCCATTCTCTTCAGTATCAAGACACAATTTTTATTGCCAGAGAAGTACTATTACTAATAACTGCTCACTTGAGATAGCCACTTTCCACATCTTGAGTTCCTCCTGCCACTCCAAGAACTGGGTATGTAAGTCTTAGGCATATGAGTTACTTAATTCAATATCTGTTGAAATTCTTTAAGAATTTTCTGTGATAGAATAAAAGTCCCTTTTTTTTTTTTTTTAAAGATACAAAAAGACAGACCCCTGACAACTCTGCAGGTGTTCTATTCCTCTACTAGGTAATGATCTTGAGTCCCAAATTCGTTATAGAAACTTGCTTATGGTACAGTGACACCATTGAATTATGTTGGGTATTTAATTAGTTACCTAATAGGGGCAATATACTAGTAAATAAAAGTGTAAGCCATTGGTTGTAAATAAATATGTTCTTTCAAAAGGGTTACTAAAATAATTCCTCAAAGGAATTATTAATTATAATAAACTATTTGGCTAAGGAGTAATCACTGTCATGGATCACAAGCTAAGTGACACAAAATGAAGTGCAAAATATTCATCTAAGAAAGAACTAGATGCACAAAACTGATATTGTACATAAATTGCTTTTGGGTGTAATTATCTTCCCCACATGTTAATATAATTTTGGCATCTTATTATATGTTTTATCCCACAGGGAATTTTAATTTGAACCACAATTATCAATAAACTTTCTACACAAAAAATACCACTCTCGCCTCCCAACATAATTCCATACAGTCCTGCCAACATTAACAGTTTTTTACGCATTCTGTGGTAAATTCAGTGACAGATCCTTTACAGGAACAGATATTTAGAGAATGCATGCTTCTGATAAGGACAATCATTTCCTTACTCCTGTTTACTATGCCACATAATTTACAGCAACTTTCTATTATATGGTGTCACTTAAAACATATAGTACCCATTTCACAATGATTAAAAAGGGTTTGAAGTCATTTTATTATATTTTAAAATACAAGCTGCATTTTTAGCTCTACTTTTGGTATCTGCAAATACAATAGATATTAAGTGTGGAATGCATCACAAGTAGATCATAAAGCAAATACTCTGACCAAAGACACAGGGCATTCTATGCCTTCAATCAAACCATTGCAATTAATATGAAATTCTAAATACAGAATATAATGCCACATAAATAGTGTAACAGCCAAGTCCTGTCTGAGAAGCCATATGTTTTTTCCCATTGTTCAAAAAAAGGAGATGACTTCCCGTCACTTATGTTTCTGATTAGCAAGGTGATTTATGCCACAATCACTAAAAATGCCAGCAAGTGAATGAGAAAATGCATAGTGACTGCACCAGATGTGCACAATAAACAGGAATCCCATTGTAATCTCTGGTACTTAGTTTATATGAAGGTAATGTAAGAAACACTCTTGGATATGGCAAAGTCACTC
The DNA here is from genome assembly GCF_059628265.1 of Tinamus guttatus. Classification (NCBI taxonomy): domain Eukaryota; kingdom Metazoa; phylum Chordata; class Aves; order Tinamiformes; family Tinamidae; genus Tinamus; species Tinamus guttatus. Next base: position 30,173 of record NW_028289633.1, on the reverse strand, counting down.
TTTTTTTACATTTGACTATAAATGATATGAAATAAATTGTGTGTTTTATACTTTATGGCATGCATACATTGATAAATTAGGTACAGTTTTGTATCCCGACTTATCTACAAGACAAACCTGGCTAAGATCATGGGGATTAATTGCTTCAGAAGTGTGAAATGCAGCTTTTCCATTCTTTTCTGCACACTCAGTGAAGAAACAATGATTAATCACTGTTTAACTATTCTCTTGAGAATCTACAAGATTGCCAAAGCAGGACTTATCCTCATAAATCCGAAAAATACAGGTTTAGATTTGTTGCCAACAACTGAAAGAACATGAACTTAAAGCCATTCGTTATCAGATTAAAACAATGTCAAGGCTTTAGAACCCCGACCAGTGCAAAATTCTTTTTAATCTGCACTTAACAATGGGAATTGGATTATCAAATCAGATTGGAGAAAAATACAGGCATTTATATAGGTGAACACACACGCTCCCTTATAAGAAGTATGACATCCTGATAATAAAACAGCCTGTTTATCATGGTACCACAACACAAACAGCATCTTTAAAGAGAAATGATTGATATTAATGTTGTTACAAAAAGAAAAAAAACACACACAAAAAAAATCAGTTAAAATTGCACTCATTTCCATTTGTTTGCAACAAATGGATTTTATATATGTAAAAAAATATTTAAATGTGAGAAAGCATGCTTAAATGGCTTTACCCTTTGATAGGATAGGAATGCAGATTGCAGAGCTTTATATTTGTCTAACAATACTACAATCAATATGTAATAAAAATCACTTTCTTAATAAAAAACCCACTACATCAACTGATCATATGAGATATGCATTATCCATTTAAAGAAGATATTAATGCAAAGGGCAAATTTTATTAGGGAAATAACACATTCTACTGTCTTTGCCTAAAAAGAGGACAGAGGATTTGCAGGCTTTTCTGCAAAGATCGAATTTAAGAATGTAAATAACTCTTCATTTTTCTGTAAAGGGACAGAAGAATCACTAATGTCAAAGACTTTCTGAAGGCTTGCGTGTGTGCCCTCCCTGCCCAATACTGAAATGATGATAGCATAAGGGAGGAAATTAACAGTTAATCTGTCAAATACCCCATGTCGGTGACACTCGGAATGCAGAGGGGGGAATTCCAGGCCCCTCGAGTGCCTGGGAAGCACTGGGGAAGCAGGTAGGCCCATCTCGGCCGCGCGCCCGTGGCCTGCAGCTGCCAGCGGCGCCTGCCGGCTCACGCACAGGCCCCTGCGCGGCGTGGTGAGCCCCGGCACCTCTGCGCGCTCCAAAGCCACCCGCAGTCCCGCGTCCTCCCTCCCAGAACGTGGGGCCTACCCACGCTGCCTCATGGCTCCTTTTTGGCTATGGGGAAAGCTGTGAGAATGCAAAGGTCAAAGCTGGAAAGCTCGGCTGAAACATGAAAGAGTTTGCTACGTGTGGCATGGATCTCTGCAACGCCCAGGCCCCAACACTGTGTCTCAGGGACAAGGGGAATTAACATTACTACATCTTGTAGCCTTAGCTATGGCTATTTAGGTGCTACTAGAATTTAAAACTGGACACAACTGAATGTGCTGGCCTCAGAGCAGGGCAGTCCTCACAAGCTTCTATCCAGGGACTGCTACAAGATGGAAAAAAAGTTATTAACTCGCTCAGAAACTGTGAGCTTGCCCACTGTAATGGCAAAAGTCCCAGCTAAATGTGTGAGAAGTTCTAATGTGGACTAATCTTTAGCAAAATCATTCAGATTTTTCTGCCATTTTGCTTAATTTCACAAACTATCAGATCTCGATTTGCTCTCAGGCCTGTGAAGGTAGTCAGGCTTTGTGACTCACAGATGTAAGCGGAGTTAGGTTTGTAAACTCCCCAAACATAGCTTTGAGCCCTCAGACACTACAGCAAATGCTTAAAAGGCTTAAATTGGCATTTAAGCCCCTTTTTTCAGACCGATTCATGAGATGGACCAGCTTCCTCAACCAAATCCCATAGCATGACTAGTACTCCCCCATGTCTGTAAAGCACAGTAAGACGGAATAAGATTTTGCTCGGCATTTGGGTTAATTTTTACATCACATCAGATCCTATATATATATTTTTCAAGGCACAATATATTTCTCAGTCAAATTTCTAATTGTGAATTGCAGGCAAGCTAGGGTATATATTAAAGAAAGTGTTTGAAATGCAGGGTCTGATGTATCCGCCTATGTAATGCTTACTGTACGTTGCCTATAGCAGGAGAAACATTTTAAACTATCTCCATCCATCTTTCACTTGCTATGTAACTACTGCAATAACCTTTCCTTCTGCTGGGCTAGTCAGCAAAATATTAAAGATTTAGAGAAACAAGGAATATATAACCTGTGCTCAATCCATTTAAAATATATGCTTGAAATCACATTTCCTGAAAAATTCCACTGAATACTTTTGCAGTACTCAAAACAAACAAACAAACAAACAAACAAAAAACAAAAACCAATGCTGGATGATACTCAATCAACTGCTACACTGCTACAATCCTGATGTGGTCACTTGTATCCCATTTTTAGGGAGTACTCTTGGCAATGCCACTAATGCTAGACTTTCAGATACTAATACCACCACTTTAAGCATTTCCATTCAACTAAGCGAGGCTGTCCTCAGGAATGCAGTCTCCATTATTTATTGCTCCAGAAGGAATTCAAAATGCATTGGACCTGGGCACAGAGCCTTCATTGTTTCCAGTATTCCTGGTGAGACTGAAATGCCAGCATTCCTCCTCAGAAACGTTGCTCGCCACGGTGAATGCAGTACAACCGCCCTGAGCTTTCCTGTATTTCCCATAAATTTCTATTTCCCATAAATAACAGCTAAAGTTTTCCATTCTCTTGTTTCATAGCCTCGGATATACATGGGTTAAGCCTCAGGAAATCTGCAAATTTCAAGATAGGACTGTTCTTAGTGATCTTCCCCCTCTGACATTAGGTAACTTTTAACAATAACAGCAATTTTCCTCTCTGTTTTCCCTCTGAATGGCTCCAAGACCACAGAATCAGCTCCATAGGCACTAGTTTCAATCAGTAAGTTTCATCACTTTCCATTATACACCCCATATCATTTGCTTGCCCTTCCTTTCCCTATTATACATTACTTAGGTGGAGACATATTCACACATAGAAGGGACACCAAGACACTGCAGCACACCTATTCTCAAGAAAGGATAGACTACAAACTTTAATGGAAAAATACTTGGCAAAAAACCTTCCTGTAAGATACTACACGTAAACAGAAGCTCACACGTTAGCTCCTGAAAGTTGTATCTCCTACCATCCCCATGTAGCTCCGTGAGTCGGGCTCATACACAGGCCCCTCCTGCGAGATACGTGTAGCTTTCATCAGCTTCCACGTGGACTGTAGCCATGTCAAACCCACCTCTCTGGAAGCATCGTCAGCTCTTTGGAAGCACCAACTAGTACAGTATGCTTAAGAGCATCTTTACAGCAACACAGACTACAATGAGGTTTATCTTTTTCGACAGGAATTAAATTCCAGGTCTCTGTACTAATCTTCACTGCATGCAACAGGTGCTACACCTAATGCTTCAGAATGATACCTACACATCTCTTCAGCCAACGTGGGGTTTTTCTGCGATAAGCAAAACTTTCTTTGTACACCAGGCAGATCGCTCAAAAGGCAGTCAGAAACCCGCAGGGGGAAGGGGGGAGAAATCACAACAGAAACTAAGAGATAGCCAAAAACCTCATTGCCTTCTGTTTCGAATGCAAGGAACATTCCTTCAATTATGCCTCCTCTCATATTGCCAGATGGAAGCATATACCTACAAAATCATGATTTTCCCAAGAAAGTGAATGAGAGAGAAAGGCCCCCTATAAAAATGCTAGCCATACTAAGGTATATGAGTATCCTATTAAATATGACTATACTAATAAACAGGCTCAGGTGGCAAGCACCTTGAGATGTTTAAATAGTTAGGATGAAAATCCATTGAAAGGAACTTCCTGAAATACAAACATTTAACGTACTATAAGCAACATTTTCTTTACTAATACAACTTACTTGTGAGAACATTCACACACACATATATATGTATTTATGCAAGTAGGTATAGTATGCGCATATACATACCTCTCTCTATATATATACTCTTTATATATAAAAAACTCACGGATACAAAAGAAGATTTTTTTTTTTGCTCAAGGATTTCAAGTTATATTGGTCATAATCTCATTTAATAATGTGAAAAGTCTGAAGTACATATAATTTGGGCAAAAACATTTTAGGTCTCCAGATGCATGAAACATTTGTAATTCATTGTAGGAAACACTGAAACAGCACAAGTGAAGAATGGGAAAGACTTTGACTTTTCCTGGTATTCAGAAAGTCGTAAGTCGAATTAAGAAATTTTTCACACAACACACACCTTCATGTTTTGTTCATACCATAATTTAAAATAAGAACAGCATTACAAAAATGTTTGAAAGCTGAAACATTTCATGAACAGCATCTCTAACGTCATCGGACTGCAGACACTACCATTCCCTTCTACAGGCTTCCAGTTAAGACAAAACTAGTGCTAATCTCTTTTTCCTTGAACTATCAAAACCGACCTACAGAAAAACTAAGTGATATTTAACTAGCTCGCTCTTGATCCCTAGGTAGACAGATGCAGTGGCTGTAGAACTCTAAGCATCTAATGCAATGTGTATGCGTTTGTTGCAATTCTGCAAGAACTGGATACCATCACTTAATTCCGGACTGAAACCATAGGCTTAACTTAAGTCATTTAATTTATAAACAAGGCGGCAGGTCATCAATTTCTTCTACCACTTTCACAACTATGAAAGCAGAGATACTTGGAAAGCCTGGTTCTAACTGTGTGAGGTTGCTATTTTCAATAGCAGAACTGCTGCTCTCTCCAAGTTTCTTTAAGAACAGCCTACTTAAATCTGGGAAGGAGGGTTACCACACCAAAGAAGAATGAATGCTAGCTAGAGTGATAGCTTTCTGGCAGGAAAGGAATATCGCTATGATCTGTGGCCAAATAGAAATACAAGTCAGATCTCTTCCTGAAGCAAAATCACACGGGCTTATAATACTTGATGAAGGGCTCTTTAACTGCATACATCCATCCTTAAATCGAAGGATGTCTGAATACAGAGTCACCATTCCTTTCCACCACTATAATATTAAGGGATAACAGTATCTGGAGCTAGAATTATGTTTTTGCCATCATTACTTTATCATACTTAAGTGCACCACATAGTACTGCCTAAACATTTACTTCAGTTCTATCTGACTATGAAAAAAATCTAGATGATGGAGAGAACCTAAGCACAGAGAGATTCTAACATGTTTGGAATGAAGAGGTTGAGATCTTCCTATGCTATTGTCAGCTGAGAAAAGCAACAGTAAAAGAAATATATTCCAATGGAAAGGAATCATCTGTGTATGTTGCCATATGGAAATGACTTCTCAAGGAGATGACAGAAAAATTAAAGACAGTCTGTTGGAAAAAAAAAGGGGGGGGAGGTGAAACTAGCAAAGAAAAGGTAACAACACATAGGAGAGAAAAAAGGAGGGCTCAAACTAGGTCTTGATACAGACTATGAAGTTTCCAAATTATTTTTTTCTGAAAAATCAAGATAGACAATTCTACCTCATTTCACACAATTTCCTTTTCTCCTCATGTGATCTGACTGTCTCACAACGTGAATCAATACATGTACACTGAAGGACTAAAACAGCACTGATTCTTTTTCTTAAGTAATTCTGTGCAGGCAACACAATTTATTGGTATAAAGTAGGATTTATGCTAATATGTTTCCTCTTCAAGACATAAATAAGATTTCTTAATAGTTTTCTGTAATTCATTTTCATATAGTACCATATTCTCATACATTTACTAGCATAATGCATCTGCTAGAATAGCAATTGTGTACCCTGAACACTATTTTAAAAACTCTTCAATACTAACAATCTGCTAGAAATATTGTTATCCCTCTTCTTCCAGAATGCATTGTCTACTTCTTGCAGCCTTTTATCTTCCTACTGAACATGCTGGATTTTACAAAAATAAAGAAAAACAAACCACAAAACAGAAAGTTACAAGGTTTCAAAGAATACGAAAGCTATCAAACTAGAAAAGTCGCGTGCTGTACTGAAATAATAGTCTGAAAATCTACAAAGCACTGCAGGTCTTTATTTTTCAACATTTCCTCTAACTGCGTGTTGTATTGCCTTCATTTTCGGAGAAGTTAACTTCCCAGTCTCTGGTGGTTGTTAATTAGAATACGAACTGCACATATGTCTGCTTCTTTACGTGGACAGAAATTGTGTAATTATTCAAATTATATCAGAATTTATATTCAGAGAATTGGTTGTCAGTCAGAAGTGTCTTTTCTATAAAATGACAAAACAACTGTACCAAGGAGCAGATGAATTCTAGCAGGAATATCCACTCATAGAAAATTCTCTCTTCAGTTAACACATTCTCAACATTTTAGCGGCTGTTCCCCGGCTAGCAGGCCTTCGGAAAGTGCTTTTCCACCACAGGCAAGGGAGAAGAACTGGGAGAGACTGAAGCGAACAAGAGGGTATGTGAGAGAATAAAAGGTTTGATCGTTGTTGTATTTTAAGATTTCAGCAACAAATCAATAGGCAGAAAAAAAAAGTTTTCCATACACCTGGAGGCAGTTAGGTGAAACACCCTTCTCAAGTCTCCAGATTCTACCTATCCCATTGGCAGTGTCTTTTCCAGGCGCCCACTTACAGTGGCTCCGAAGATGGTGCCACCTGTGACAGAGCAGGTGGAATTCTAAAGCTCTAAACTACAAGTTATTTTTCTGACACTAGCCACATAGGAGTTGCATAAATGTTCCAAAATACAGAAAAAGACATACACATACATATGCACGTATAAAAGTTATTGTCAGTGTATAAGTTACTACTATCTGGAGACTAAAATAATTTATGTAACATCTGTTTTCATATTTTTTCTAATTTTTTCTAATTAACATGCATATTTAACGCATAAATGCTCAGACCACCTATTTTTCTGCTGATTTTGTCCCTTTCTTAAGTCATGTGCTCCTGCGGGGTGCTCAGCGTAGATGAAACATAAAATCTGGCTGAAGGAGTATTGGGTGAATATTTCAAAGATATTTCACATTTATCCAAAAGAAGAAAATAAAAGTTGTGCTTAAACGGGTTCTAACACCAAAATTAAGGGACTTCCCTCCAAAAAAAACACAGCCTTCTCTTCATGCATCAGTCACAGAACGGTGAAGACCTCCATCTCCACCCAAGACAGTTTGAAGCTTTTTTTTACCTCAGTTGTAGAGATTCAGGGAAATTTGTTATTCAGAAGAGCTTCCCCTTCAGCGGACACGTCCAGGCAAAAAGACAGGGGAAGACGGCACTCTATGATATGGCTTAACCTCCCGTTAGAAAATCTTCTAACAGCTGCTGTTTAAGCAACACTTGAAGAAGTTGCTTTAGAACCTGTACCTTTCAATTCTGAACTGAAACTTTTGAAACACCTGAATTATTTTATTATTAACAAGAAAGCATTTTAACTCTTGCAGGTGAGACCACACTCATGGTTCCCCTTGTGCCTATCGGCAGTACTAATTTGTGTATTAAGGAGAAAAGGTGCATTGAAGACTTTGCTCTAGGAACTTCACTTACTTTTCCCTTTGCCAGGTTTAGCAGTCAAGAGACTTGGGCTCAAAAAACCTCCAAATGCAAGTGTTTCAAAGTTGCTCTTAAGAGAAGATGGGATCAACACGGGCTGGAGTCATTAAAAATGTGGTTGCAATATAGCATTTCTTGCACATAACGTTGTTTATAAGCACTTCTCACCTTCGCTCCGTTCTGCAGTGCAGAACAGCAATCTGACTACTACATCCCTTAAGTAAAAACACCACAATATCCCTTGCGTAAACAAATGCAGCTACATTTCAGAAACACAATTTTCACTGATAGGGAATCAAGTCCAAAGTAACAATTTATTAAGAAATTATTAAGAAATTTCTGACTATGAATTTCACTCGATTTTCTCTGTCAGTTTTGTAACACTCAGGGACTTGAAGATAACAGCCCCTATCAACAAGGGTGCAAAAAAACCTTTGCTTTTGTTGGTCCTAGTATTGTTTGCAAGCTGAACTCAACACTCTATTCATTTACCTGCTGAGGCTGTCTTTGCAACCAACAGGCAGAGAACAGTACACCTTTTTTTTTTTTTGGTAATAGAAATAAGGCCACACATCCACAAACTGCACGACCAGGCTATAACATATCGTGAGAGTATGCACATACGAAATTCTATAATGTGAAATTAAGCTGCCAAAGCCAGTCAGTTGGGTGAGTGCATACTAAATTCAAGAACAGCAGGTTAAAGGGGACCAAACTATTTTAATGATATGCACTATACTATCAAAGAGCTATCAGCCCATCTTTCTACCACTAGTCTTTCATGCAAAGATTGAAACGGTGCATCGCAGAGCGCCAATACCAAGTATTATGCTTCATTAAGACTTGACTTGACTTTTGGTCACTGTGCAATTTGTGTATATTAAGTTTGCAAATGGATATGTGAAAGCTGTGTATTTAATAATGAATGCATGACTGGTTGGTCAGGGAATCAAAGAAATTCATCTGTGTAAAATTATAAGAACCTGCTTTGATAAGCCCTGTATTTTTCCATCTCTTAAAATGTCTTTAGTATGCTGTTTATCTTATCAAGTGTTCAAAGCAGTCTTACATGTACAAATAATAAGCCCTGAACAAAATGTCTAATCTTCTAATCTCCAACCACAGACTTTTGAAATCTCTGATGAAGTTCCTAACACAAGGAAGGGAAAGATCACCTCACCCTCTTTAAAGCCTGCCTTCTTTGCTTTCTGCCTTCGCTCCGCGTCCACCTGCATTTCTCATGCTCTCACCAGGAAAAGCGACGTCCTGTTCAGCCTGCTGATTCCCAGGCACCTAGCGGGCTGCTTGAAACAACCTCAGATAACCAGGGTTTGCCTTAGGACCAACAGCTGTCCTTGAAATGAGCTGAGGCCCTTGCTCTATGTATCGTAATATTAATCTTTTTGTTTTCACCGCATCCCTTCTCAAAGCAGGGCAAAGTTGCAAGTGTCTGGTTTTTTGAGTGTTTTTGGCTGACTGGTTGGTTGGTTTGGGGTTTTTTTGTTTGTTTGTTTGCTTGTGTGTTTTTTAATTTGCTTTTTTTCCCCTCCTCAGCAAACCAGCAGCCCACTGGATAAAAGATTTTGCAAACTTCACCTTCCCAAGTAACCAGTGGATGAAAGTTTCCAAAAGCACTTCTTCAGTAAATCAGAACAGAAACAGATTACAAAAAGGCCTCAGCTGAGAGAGATGGGGAGCAGGTTTGAAGTTGTGAATGCTCAACCCTTTCAAAGAGAGGGTTGGGAGAAGGACCGTAAAACTGATCCTGGAAAGGAAGAAAAGAAGAATAGGAGAAAGTTATATTGACCGCATGTGTTGGCACATTCATACGAAAAGGATGAAGACCTGCACTGAAATAGCATAGTCGGGTAGCTGATGCGTGAATTACTTAAAACTGACATAATGTTTTATTCTTCTATTTTCATTTTCTAAAATCAGCACTCCTGAAGTATGAGACATCTTCAACTTTACCTCAGGTAAGGAAAGCTTTTTTACTAGCTGCTGCATTTTCATTGAGAAAATACATCAAATTATGTACATTGAGAAAGAAATAAGAAAACTTTTTTTTTTACAAATGGGAATGAGATGGCCACATTCATCCCTTTTTACTTGATTCCTCATGCTGGAAGAGGCAATCAGGTCATTCAGCAAAATGACCACTGTCAGTTTGCTCAAAGAAGGTGCCTCCAAAACATGGGCCCGCTCTGCGGGAGAATGCACCCCCACTGCACTCGTGCTACTACTGCTAACACATCAAGACAGCGGCCGCGGGAAAGATGAATACGCTATAACAAACCCCATGCATCATCACCTTTCTTTAAACGTTATATTCCTGCGGTGTTTTTACTACGCTGCCTGCTTTTGACCTTCACACCATTAGAGCAGGACTTCTGCTCTGACTGAGAGTCGTAACTGTGGCCCAGCTTCCATTTCAACCACGATCACAATCACATTAGATTATTATTTCACATTTGGTCCTGTGCTGATAAATACTTTGCACTGTAAGGGGGGCATTAATTCAGCCTGGCCTCTTGGTGAGCACACCTCAGTACATTTATGCTGGAGATTATGTTGGTAAGCTGCAGGTCCCCAAAAAAGCCTATACAAAGCTAGCATCTTTACAATGATTTACTGAAAGCAGCAGCTCATTTTAATAAAACCATCCCAAAACATAAAATTGATTGAACCAACTGCTGTGCAGGGCATAGAGAACAGCTGATCAAAATCATTCAAGATTTTTATTCCTATAGAATATCTCCAGAGCTTGTAGGGTTCCTCTTATTTTATCACTTCAGTTATGAAACACAAGTCACTTAGGCTGACTCATATCTGTAGTGACATTTGTAACTGGGAATTTAAACAAATTCAAAATTATCTCGCACATACAAAACCAAAATAAAAGACAAGTATACATGATATTCACCAGCAGATTTCATAATGCATACTAGTATCTTTCCAACTGATAACTCTTTAAATGATAAGTATCCCAGAAAAGTTCCAAAATACAAAATGCGGATTACTCTAAAGGGCCCAACACTTCTATCATTGCAAAAAGTTTAAACAGAGAGACTTAGGGTATAGAATTGATATATTAAAAAAAAATACATTTGCAGAAAGAGATGAAAATTTTTTTCCCAAAGGGAAAGCTAACATTGCTAACTTTACCTTCCTTACAAAATGCCACTCAGAAGAATTTATCTACTTTGCTGAGTTTAACAAAAAGTTCACCCTTACAGAGTGTGCTGCAAGCAGCTCTGCTTGCCTTTTATATAGCAAAGTAATTTTACGGTATTGTGTCACAATGAAGGACAAAGATAAGCCAACTGTTTAGATTCCTCTCCTTTATGTTGTGGCTTTGATCACCAACAATGCTGCGCGAACAGCCAACAGAAGGCTGACATTTCATAAAATATGCAGTGATAAAAACTAATACTGTAGCATCTGGGAGCGATATATAAAATGCAGAAATACACCTAATAACTGTGATCTTAAATTACAAGTTACTAAAAGCTAAATAAGCAGCATACCTAGAAGAAACAGCAAGATAAAGACAGGATTTTTGTGCCTTTATTCCCAAAATAAATTTAAAGAAATTAATCCAAGATATTATTCTTAACAATTCCTGGGGCTCCCTTGGATCTTAAAAGCATCCTTCTAAGAAGAGCCCTTCTTTGCTATATCATTAGGCATCAGAGAAAGCTAAACGTTATAAGCCGTCTTTGGGCTCTATTAGTGCTCTAATGTTTTGTGAAGTCCCCTTTATTCTCTCCTTTAAAACATCAGTCACGCAAAAGACATATAAAAACCCCTCACTGACTCTTCACTAGTATCAAAAAACCAAAGCTCTGCCCTGACTAAAATAAGTAAAAATCCTTACATATTAAGTGGATCTAAGATTACAATTTACATTACTTTTATTTATTTACATTAAGAACATACACAAGTCAGGTCACATAAAATGGAGGATTTCATCCTAGAAAGCAGTGAATCCCTAAAGAACTTACAAGTCATAGTAAATAATCAACTGCTTTTTTGCTCTTACTATGTTGCTGTAGCTGGGAAGCTAAAAAGAATCCCTTGGTGCATTACAGGGAAATATATGGTAGTACTAAGGACTTGAAATTATCTGCACATATGGCATTACCGGAATACCATATCCAGGCCTAGTATCTTCAATTTATAAGAAAGTTGAAATTACAAGGGCCCAAAAAGCAGCTACAAGAATTACTAGCAATCAAGAAAACCTTCTTGTTAGTACGTGGGAGAGAGAGATTTAAGATCAATATATTTAGCTTATTTATGACAAGATTAAAGATGACTTGATTGTGATCTAAAACTTACTACATGATGTGATATTCAATAACTTTTTAATCAAGTACAGAAAAGGATAATAAGCCACAATTATTGAAAAGCAGAATTAGACAAATTTAGTCTAGAAATATGACAACGGCTTAATTATTACATCAGGTTAGCTAGGGATATGGTGCATCTCCTTTTGTATCTTAAATATCTAGCTCAAAATGTAGTAACAATTTTGATAACAAAGAATTTAATCTTTAGCTTGTATCATGTCAAAAAAAGGACAATTATAATATTAGAATGATCTCCCCTGCACTAAAAGCAGTTTAATATTAAAAAAAAACCCTCAATACAAAATTAATTAAAAGAAAATTTCTCATTTACAGTTCTGTGGGTCACACACTTTTCTCCAGTTACTCAATATGATCAAATGGCTTTATCTAATGTAACATAAAATCAACGTGAGGAAAGGGTAGACAATACATTGTCTGGAAACAAGGAAACAGTACTCTAAATTATGCAATGGGCTCCCTAACATAAACCTGAACATCCACAGGTCTAGGTGAACATCGCAGTGCTGTGAATCTGAAACAGTTTAAAAAGAAAAATCAAAGCTAAATGGACCGACCCAATTAATCTGAACATAATGGTACAACACCTAATGGCACCACAAAATGGGCAGGATTTCCTTCGCTTAGAAGTGACATCTAGCAAAATGCATAAGGACCTAATCGTACCAAGGCAAACAACGAGCTCAGTTTTTCAAGCTTTAGGTGCTCATTTACTAACAGGGGAGGAGGGGTTATGTACCAGTTGAAAAAGAATACAAAAGAAAAACTATATTTTGTGCCTGAAGAACTGTGAAGCATATTTTCTGTCTGAAAAAAAACATAACAGTGTAAGTATGTGGGAGGCAATTGTCCTTGCGCTTATAATTAGAGTCTGAATTTAGGGATTTCACTGCTTAATGCACACCCACCCGCCTGTTATTCTTACCATGTTTTTTTATGTCACTTAATGGAGATGAATACTCTTTTCCCACCTCATATTTACATCAAGGCTATTTAATTTTTTTAGGCTGCTATAATAGGTTAAACAGCAGTCTCAACATCACTCTTCATCTCCCACTGGACAACGAATGGCATTATAAGACTGAGAATAAATGAAGGCATATTTACATTCATAATGTCCTCGACTATAACATTTATGTAAATTATGATTTTACATTTGCAAATACTATAATTCTCAGTTTCAATGAATACTTTACTACTCTTTCATCATTAACTTCCTATGTATATTACACGGAGAGAACACACCAATGAAAAATAAAGGAAGTGTCTAAGGACTGTGATCGGAGAGCTACAGATCTTCTATAACGGGAAAAAATGATCTCTTTCTAAATAGATCTTACTTCTGCACAAAAAGGGAGCTGGACTACACCCCACTCTTCGTTTGGAGCGCATAGCACGTGTAAGGGTTTGTAAGAAGGTAACCAGAACCGATTTTCACAATGATCACCTCTATTTTATCCCTCTAAAATCAAACTACAAAACTTAAATTTTGCTTGCCTATCTGTATAAATCATACTATTTTCTAATCACTGACAAGGCGCCACAGAAACACTGGGTTAACTACAGAATTGCCTGTAGAGTTAAGGGACATGTTTAGAGACAGGAATGAAAAATTCCGAAATACCAAATTGCATTAGCTAAGCTCTTGCTCCACCAAATGGATGGAATGACTTTTAAAGATCCACAGAGTAGAAAAGAAACTTCAGTTAAGATTAAGCATTTAACTCTCACACCTAATTTAGCATTCATACTTTTTTTCCCTGCACTTCACCTGGACTTTTCTGTGATGGTCAGCTGAAGTCTTGCATTCATTTAATGAGAGAATCTGACTTTCAAAATCCGAGCTCACAGAATTTTAAACTACCAAATGAAATTGGTAAAAATAATCTAAGGTATTTTGAAATGGGGAACTTTTTTGGTTTGCATTTTGTAAATGCAAGTATATACACTGAAACAGCTCTCAAACTACCACGGTCTCAGATACACATGTGATTTTCAAAGGGATGGTTCCCTGATACCTGAGAAACACACTTGTTGTATTTCAAGTTACTCAACACAAAAGCTTTGGAAGTGCCTACTTGAAAAGCAAAGACTAGGAAAAAGAAGAAATTCCCTTCTCCTCAACATCCTGCAAATACTCTCTAATAGTTAAGCTGTGAGACTTTAACAGGCAAAACTCTATGGAAGATTAGAAAACTTCAGCAAACTCAGAGCTTCATCATACAGGAAACAGAAAAGTCAGTCTTATATCACTCTCTGGTATTTGCTGCAAAGATCAAAACCTTAATCTAACTCCAATATTAATTACAACACTTATATTCACAGGAAACAAGGTGTTGTAAATTGCATTTGAATACTGCCAAAGTACTGTACACACATTTCACTGCATTTTTTCAAAGAACCCTGCAAAAACTCCTCTGTTTTAGGTTCTTGCACTGTAAGTTTGTCCATTGGTGAAATGAGTAAGAAAGTATTACATGAGAACAGTATCAGAAAAATTTTTAAAAACTGTGTTAGTCTATTTTTTTCCTCAAAGAATCTGAGAGCGTAAGTTGGATCCTTGTGTAGACTAAAAATTATGTCTTTAATAAGAAACTTGCAAAATACTAGACCTTTTTTCTTGAAATCAGATAGGGAACCTATTCGAGATGGATTGTAAGACATGCTTTACTGAACTGAAACAAGGATTTGGGGTAAGGATGTTTTATATCTATCGTAGTCTACTACATACCCCTATATTGTCTATGTACTCTTGCATAGTCTAACAGATAGCCTTGCAAAAACTAAGCATTGAACTAAGCATGATTCTTTGAAAAAAAGAAAAAAATGCTACAAATCCACACAACTTTCATAGCTATAGTTTTGATGAACAAAAACAAATTCATCCAGCATCTACATTTCATTCATCAAAATGCATTTAGTGTATAAAATGAACAGAGATACACAAATACTTAGTAACCATCCACCTGGAGCAAAATTTCATGCTGTGAAGGGGGCTAAACTGATACACTGAATCCTGCTTAGACATTTTACAGATTCTCCTTCTTTGTCAAAACTTATATTTTATAAAGTAAATTAACTTTTTAAAAGTTTTTAGTTTAACATCAAGTACAAGATAATCACTTTCCTGCTTCCTTAAAAAGCCTCTACCAAAATCCTGTTAACTTCCAGTATTCATTTCTCTTACAGAGAAAACCTCCAAAATATCAGTTTGGAAGTTCACAGAAGTACTCTTGTACTTGTTTAAATAGTCTCCAAAGTCTGAGCCTAAAAGACTGAAAAGAAATTAAATACAATCTGTTCTTTCAAAAGCAATCTATGTTCAGGTCTCCCCACCATTTACTTAAGGATGAAATAATGCTGCTTTTGGATTTTAAATTCATTAAAATCACTTTACTGTCGGGTGGTATGAGCATCTGCAACCAACAAAGTCTCAAACTACTTTTTGTTACTACTTTTTATGGGAAGAATACAGTCATCTAAATAACGTAAGCATTTTCTCCCTCCTTCTCTCTTCCTCTTCTCCCCCAGTCAAATAAAGGTATATGAGAAGGACAACTGTGAAATTCTTCTTGGTCTTCAAGTTGGATACCACTAAAGATTATGCTACTGGGATAAAAACAACAAAACAGATATTTAGATTAACGTCCCAAGACAATGTTTTTACAACACTTATGATCATTTTTACCATATAGAATTTCTTGCAACTAATCTACTGCTTCCCTGCAAAACAATAGAAATGTTTCAAGATGCATGTAACCTCTTGAATGTGCTTTTGCGCTTCTGAACAACAAAAACAGTCATTTATCCATTTCTCCTAAATATAGTTTGACCATTCACACCAGAATTAGAACACTATGCTTATTAAAAATAGATCTTAAAGGTTCACATATGTACCTGAGAAAAATATTGCAAAAAATGGCAAGGTTTCAACATTTCTTTAAAAAATTTTAAGTCCCTAGAAACCTTACATTCTCAAACACAGTATTTCATATGAAGTCACAAACTGCACATCACTCAATGCAAACCCTGGAATAAAATCACATCAAGCTGCTCAAAATTCTGAGTTTATAAAGTTTCACATCAACCCCTTCAAATATAACAGAGAACTGATAACAAAGAATAACTTTTTGTTTACATAAAGAAATTTTAGAATTTACAGGTTTAAAATATGAGTTTATTGAAAAGAAAATAGTTTTTTTCCTTAATATATTATTGGAACACTTATCACAGTTTTGAGTACAACAAAGGCAAAGACAAGCTGGTCACTTTAAAGACACCAAAATATCATTCCAATCTTGCTATTAAGTAACATGCCATAGGCAACCCAGCTGTCTCTTCCCTCACTGTTTTCCTGCTGCAGAAATGCTTAAGGCTGCCCCTTTTAATCCTTTAAGAACAGCTTTAACAAGTTCCTAAGCAAGAAGCATCAAGAAAGACTAGTTCTGAAGTTTCATTCTCGATCTAAGCAGCTGATAAACATTTACAACCACCTAATCTAGCAGAGTGCTCTCTCATGGACAAAAAACAGCTAAATGCCTTTTGACTTGGCTCAGGCAACACCACTTGCTACCAGGGGGATGCTTCTGAAAAAGCTTGAAAGTCATCAAAATGCAGAAAGAGAAGACAGAGAGGTACATTAAAATGTGATGACAAAGCCATGAACTTGCTGCCTCGGACTACTGGGTAAGGCCGGCCTCCTGGCTAAGACGAAGACGCAGTCGAGCACGGCACGAGCAAAACGGAACAAGCTCTGCCGGAGCCGGAGCGGCTCTGCTCAAGGCAACAGTCAGCAACGGCCTGCGAGATGCTGCAGACAGAGGCCATGGGGAAAGGGAACGGAGCCCAGACGCATGTGAGGCACCAACAAGTTTGTCAGAAGAGGACCAGCTACATGAAGTTGCTAAGTTCGGCACAGAACCATGAGTGAAGAAGGATGTCTGCAGAGAAGGGGCTGACAGCAGCGCTGCTCCTCACCAGCGCAACCTGACGGCTACGAAAAATAAAGCTATGGGAGCTGCAATGTGACAGCACATACCCTTGTAGGGGATAGATGCGACGATTTTAGTCCTGTGCAATGTAACCCTCAACACTGGACTTGTTTTTCTCTTCTTTTTTTGAAGCTGCATATTCTGCAAGCTTTCCTTGATCTGAGAAAAGGTAGTCCTTAATTTAGTGGGTACCCCCTCTATATGAGATTAAACAAATTAAACAACAGAAGTAAGTCCACGAACCTCCTATACTGTAGCAGAGAAACCACAGTGAATGCACTTAAAAAAAAAAAGGAAGAAAAAAAAAGATTTTAAATGTTCTGTTCATACAGATGTGTGATGACCTCTATGAGCTCCATAACAGTGTAACAAATGGGTAATTTAGTTGCTCCACAAACCACAGATTATTGTGTTTAAGTAGAGATGCCATCTGTAACATTACTGCAAGTCATCAGCTAGTGCTTTTTAGACTGGCATACAAGAGGTTTATTTTAACTTAAAGGAAGTAACTGACAAATTATGAAACGTCACCTAATTTAAAGAGTATAAGAAAATAGACAAATTCACTTAGAGATTTCTTCCCAGACACTATTGAAATTATAACCATTTTTTTCTGCTGTATTTAATTATTCCAAATATTTCTCCTAAAAAATAAAGTTTGTTTCCTGATGCTTCTTAGCCTACTATGTGAAACTGCTTTTAGAAAAAGATTCCAAGTCAACACTCAACTGTTAGAGCTATCTAAGGACTTAAGTCAAGAGAGTTATGTTTAAAGCTATACAGTACTTGGGTTTCCTGCTACTTTGTATTTCAGTAAGGAAACATGTTTGACTAGCTTCATTATTATGTCAACAGAAAACTACCTAAAACCCACAGCAAATCAGCAAGTGTCAAACAAAATCCTCCTCTTGGAGAAGCCTGAAATACTATTAGGGGGAAATACAGGAAAGTAAATAACTGGCATTTACATGTATTCTATCTTAGCAGAAATTATTGGTTTAAAATAAAGATTTAACAAAATAGGAATAACAACTGAAATGCATGAAATGTGCATTATAATTTTCCCACCAAAGAATGATTAACGCAATTTAATTCAGAGTCTAAAAAATCTACACTGTATGATGATTGTATCCAGCTAACAGTGAAGAACATGGATATAAACTTTAAAACAATTATATAAATATCTGATATACTAGGGTTCCCAAAACCTCAATTGCAATGTTCTTTTCTAAAGTAATATTCTTTGCTTTCCATAACAACATTTCTATATTCCTGTTTTCCTAAGAAGAGCTGTAAGCAGAAAACCAGCCAGGGACAGAAGAGATCCTCCCTTCAGCAAAGGGGGGCTGGGGTGAGGAAAGGGGTGCATTTTGGCAGTCTATTTTAATCATGAAGACAGAAGAGGCGATTTCATTTTTCTTTCTCACCTTTCACTCGGCAGCCAACAAGAAGCAGCAGATATATTGATTACATGTGTACTACGTTATTGCATGGGTAAGCAAAACAAAAAAACCAAGAGATAAAATGGAAGCTAAAAGCAGCAGCCACAGCTTCAGGTATCTCACGTATCACGAGGTGCCCGTTGCCTGAGTCCACCACCAAGCAAGGGTAATACCCACTTGGCACGTGAAAGCTCTGGCGGGTTGCACAGAAACCAGGGCTGCCTCCCGCGCGCCCTCCCCGCCGGCCTGCGCAAGGAGAGGCGCCGCGGAGCCGACCCCGCTCGCTCCCGGCGCGCCGCGGGGCCGAGAGGAACCTTGTCGAAAGCCTTAGCACTTACGGGAGGGTTTCTCAGGCTCGTTCCCAAGTTTATAAAAATTGCCTCATTGAAGGTACCCTGAGATAACTACAATTTTCCACTACAGTGATTTTCAACAACAATTTTAACTAGTTTTTTAAAAGCAACCATTCTCTGGTAGTAGGAAAGCGGCTAGGTTTTAGGTTTCACTCTTCAGAGAAGGGTGGGAAAGTCATCCCCAAATTTATGCAGATCAGTATAAATTCCTTAAAATTACTCAGTATAGCATTATTTCATTGTTAAGTTCCATAAATGTGGTGGCAATGAAAACTGTTCTTGCGATATAATAAGAAATCTCAGCAGTGGGAAATTCTGAAATCAAATATCCACACATGTATGCAGAAAAAGAGTAAACCACCAAAGGCAGAAGTCTTTACTTTCCAATTCTTTTTGACAGTTCCCAAATCCAGGCACACATCCAGAAGAACTTTCTGCCCCGCGTCTGGTCAGTAAAGAAATTGAGGTTAACCTTTAATTTTTAATGTCACCTGCAGCCAGTGACTGCTTTTTCTAATGCAAGTGACAGATAAACAGCAAAACACTCCCAAGATGATACACAAAGCACCACACACCATAAGTGCATTTTTATTTTTATACCAACTCAATTTCTCAAATGGATAACCAATGTTCCTACTAATTTACATTAAGAATTGAGTGAGGCATGAAAATTGTTCTGATGCATAGGCTCTATTTCTTTAATGTACTGCATAGTGTTCTGCACTTTATTGCAACTCTGGAGAAGAACTAACTACACTTAAAAGGTACAGAAACTATACATACAAGAAACCACAAGAACATAAATATCTCATAAAATCACTTCAGAAAGGATTTAAAATGAGCTAAAACTGTATGAAAGAACAAGAGCTAATTAAAGCCACTGATGGAAGTCAGTAAAGACAAAAAATCATTTCTATTAAAATGAGTTTAATGACCTTTAATCTGTTGAACTCATGTTTCTTTATAGACTGATAACAAGTATTTTAAATCTACATTGCTAGCCCTTTGACTTTCTAATTCCTTTAGATAATTCAGTAGTATCACCTTAACATTTGCAAGGTAATTCTAAACTAAACAGAGGGAATATGGCAAATTGAGGCAATATAATCTAGCTATTTAAGGCAAAATGGCAAGTCTTTTAACAGCAAAAATTGTATTGTTACTAAACACTGACACATTGTAAATGTATGAAGAGGTTTGAATTAGCTGGTGAACCTCCCCTCTAGGTCAGGACTGAGGACATTCCACGAGAGGAAGCAAAGAAAAGCTGTCACTGACCCACGTTTCACCAGCTCCTTGGGAAAGACTTCAATCCAGTTATCCATCACATTGAAAATCAAATACTACTGTCATTATTTTTATGAGTCTCTTAAAATTATTAAATTTAGTCAAATGAAAAAAAGCCCTCTGTTTATAAAGCAGCATACTTACTTAACAGAAAGGATACTTAAAATGATTTTGGACACCTACAAGAAACAACAAAATCCTCATTTTTGCCAAACCAATGCCAAAAGTACTACTGTCATTAAGATGAGAAAAATGAAGTATTAAAAAAAAGAAAAAAAGCATATTAAACCATCAAATGTAACTAACTTAATAACAGGTGTTCAAAGATAAGCATCAGTGTTTAATATGCTGATCTCCTCAGTTAGCAATATTGGAATTTGGCAAAAATAAGTACGCATATATTTCCCGTAATCTGACCACTGTTGTTGAAATGAATTCCATTTAGGAATTTGTTTAAAAACAATTCTTTTTGTGGGAGTGAAACAAACAACAAAAACAAACAAACAAGCAAACAAAAACCTTATTATTCAGTTTGAAGGAATAAAGTTTGGTATTTCTTTTTAAGAAAGTAATTTGATTACACTTGTCTTGAAATGGCTTATATGCTCACAGGAGTATATTAGGTAGCACTAACTAAATGTTTATTTTAGCTGGATTAGCATTCTAGTTGCATATATATACATATATATATTTTATTCTAGAGCATACTTCAAGTTATTAAGCTTGGCATTAAATCTTGTAACAAGATGTAATACATCTAATTCAAGAGGGCTTAAAGTATTCCTATTTTACTTATTAATACGTTAAGTGAATGTGTGGACAATTGATTTCGGCTAGGCTTTGTCACCTAAACATGCGACAAGACACAATTTTCCGGTTACACAGACCATTTGTCATAACTACTGCACCTTATAATTTCTACAGGTGTTAACAAATTAAGCAAAAGGCTGCACTGGCTAAATACCCAACTCAGTAGCCAGCTTTGAATTTAAAAGCAAACTAACTACATCATTTATATATGGCCAACAGCAATATGTCTTTTCTGCTTTTCCCCTTCCTTATGTGTCTTCTTTCACCCTTCTTGCATTTTCTCCTTAAACAAACTAAAGTTTGCAAATAAAGAACTGTGAACATGTCTATTTGCAGAGGGCTTACTAGACTGAGGCCACAGTCTTGTACTAAAGTAATAATGAATAATAACAAACATATTGCCCCAGACATCATAACAAGTCAATTCAGTCACAGCTGGACTAATCAGTGACTGTTCTACTTAGAAAGATCAATATATTTAACACACTAATCCTGTAAATTCTTACTGAAACAACAGAAACATGCCCAGCTGATGGCTTAAATAAAGTTTACACTGCAAAGAAATTCAAACTATTACTATAAGAGGGTTCCGAGAACAGTGGTGATGCCAAAATATTTCCTATCAGTGCAGAGCAGTGCATTTCGTATTATTTATACCACTGTGCAATTAGTTTGTAGAAAGTTGCATTGCAAAGTGGCCTTGAAATCTGCCTATCCCTATGCCCAGATTGATATTTTCTGAGTTATTAAATGGGTAGAATAAGTACGGCCAAAGGGAAATGTATCCTTCCATTTAAGCACTTGAACTGGTTGAAACTAATGGATATGCAGAAACTATACAGAAGAGAATTAAATCAGTGTAAATGAAAAATGAAGATATGAATAAATTACTGAAATAATTTAAGAAATGGAATACAGGCTTATGTTAAGATTTGTATAACATGACATAAAATACATAGATTATTTTCTCTGAAAAGAAAGAGGTAAAAAGAACTTGACTATATTACCTAGAGAGTATAAATGAACAGAAACACATCTGAAGCATCCAGGCTAGCAACTTTGGAACCTTTAAAAGGATTAGGTAAGCCAAAAGCATGATTTAGGGGGACCCCTCATTACTTCTAAAGCATTATTTACAGACAATTATCCTTGAAATTAGAAAATAAGAATTTTACTCAGTTGTGTAGATGCCTGTATATTCATTACAGAGGAAGACAAGAGTGCAGTATCAAATCAAATGTTAACTGCAGATTCCTAACTGCAGCTATTCCAATGTTAAAATGAGTAGAGGCAAGATGATGATAACGATGTTGCTTAAGTTTCTGTATAGAACCATTTAGGAAAGCTACATTTTGAAGCTAACAAAATAGTTATTATAGTGCATACTTTCCAGGGGAGCCCTTATTTTTCATGCGGTCCACTAGATCTGAACTTATGTTCCTACTTGGAAGATCAAACACACAACTCTTACTCCACCACTCCACTATCCTTGCAGCATACAGTAAGCTAAATTTGTTTAAGGTAGAGAGGAAGGAATTGGAAATGATATCAGATTTTTTTTCTCTTTTCTTTGCCATTTCTCCCCCAGTACCATTTACATCAATAAGTTACTATATAACTAAGAACAAATACAGCAAATTATAACAAACCCATCTCTTCTTTTTTCTGTTGTTGTTATGTTTTTTGTTCGTTTGTTTTTTAGTAAGTGCCCTCATCAAGATTCCAAGCACAGAGCGTTGGAATACCACTGAACCCAATGTTTTTCATACAATATTTCTTTCCATGTAAGTCAGTAGGGTTTAGGTTCCACTAACTTTGAATAGCCACACATTCTATTTTTATGACATTTGTCCATCATAATATTGTATGAGAATTAAAAATGAAAAATATTAAGATTGCCATCAAGCTGTAATATAAGTATTCTTAAAAGAACATTTAATTTAAAGAATGAATGTGACATTTAATATATGGAATTCAGTTACTGAGCAGTGTCTAGGAATGTCACACTTCTGCTTTTCTTCTCAGGTATACATATGCACAAAAGAGTATTTTAAAATGCCAGAAGCTGAGTAAGATACTCACTTGTATAGGTCTATTAAATCTGTGAATGCAGGAAATTCTGCATTTCAACAGTCTATTATTTATATGACAGAATGAAGATCTGAAAACATGAAATATAGCCTTAAATTATTCACTTATTCTTTTCACAAAAGGAGAAACCGTCAATCTAACACTAAAAGACTTCAAGCATATTTCTAAAGGTTTCAGGAAAATTGCCTTATTTATCAAAACTTTATTCCCTCCGTTTGTTCATTAAATACTGTAGCTTTGCATTAAGGTCAAGCAGTGTCAACCAATTACTGTTGTTGTAAAAGTCCTACTTCCTCAATACTCAAAGTAACCACAGTATATAGTGAATTATTTTAATAGGCAAACTGAACACTGTTTATCCAAAGTACATTTCAACCATAAAAATGTATTTTAAGGGTTTCTATCAACAATCAATTATGGTACTATTTATTATCACAGCAGCATTAAACATGATTCTTTGTCTACTTAAATGCCAGCCCTAAAATAAAAAGCCCTACCTTAGCATATTCAACAATATTCTGTTCTTAGCTCATGCTAAAGAAAAGTAAGTAACAAAAATTAAGTGACCTAGAAAGCTAACTGAGAGGTAGAAGATAAAACACAGATTTTTAAAGAGACTATAACAATTGGTATAAACCTTCTCCCTTCTGTACCCATTCTCCAGGGGGCACAGAAGGACTCCTATGACAGACTTGACTTCGCTGTTCCTAATTTTATATTTTTACTTTGGGGGTCAAATTCTCCATCTTTTTAAACATAAAAGAACAACAAACAGATGAACAACACAGAAAAAAAGAATTTTATGTGTTTGCACACACTACCATTAAGTTAAACACTAAGAAAAGGTCACCCATGCTGTACTATAACAAATATCCAAGCCATAGTTGTTCAGGTTAATAGGATTTTCCATAAGGTATTTGGATATAAACATTTAAAATATACTGAGGAAAATAGAAAATGAAATAGGACTAGAGGGAGTCTGTTTTAATGGCCTGAGTTTCAACAAGTCAGATGGATAACTTCAGCACATATACACCTCTGTTTTCACACTTCACACGGGCAGAAGGTTCTAGCGCAAAGTGTGTGTGCAGGCACATACGCACATGCATGTCTCTGCATGAGAACAGGTCATACTTATTTCTTCCCTTCTCTTGCTGTGCTGTATACGGTGTGGGGCACTAGTGTTACTAGAAAGATGTAGGCAAACTATGGCAAGTCAAGGGGAGTGTGACACTGAGGAGGCTTCTCCCTCACTGAAGGCTTTCAAGAGAAGGTTAGGTAAACATCTGCCAACTATAGTCTGAAATATGCTTCATCTTGCTGCAGAAAAGATCACTGAACTAGAGGATCAACCTGCCACTGCCAACCAAAGTCCAAGACTGAAAAAAGAGGGCAGACACAGTGTTTCTTCTACAGCATATGCTCCCTCACACTCACCTCCTATCTTCAGGCTATCATACTCAACCATCACAAGAACTCCCCTACTATTGAACTGGGGAGATTATTAGCAGCAGCCTTTGAGTTTTCTCAACATGAGTCAATACAACATTGAACACACTTCTGGGTAGCCTTCCCTGTGTTACCATTTTTTGGGTTGAGTTAAATAACATTTTGTATTAAAAAATATCACCAATTATTTTCAATTTCATGTTACATGTCTATCTTCAGGGTAGCACAGCTTTCTATAAGAAAACCTATTGGACATACAGTATAGTTAAACAATAATGAGATTCTGGATTCACAACAGGAAAAAAGTCCTCCTTCCCCTCCTCTGCCCTCTTCAGCCGTTTTATTGATAGCTGTTACCAATTCCTCACCTTGTGTCCTGTAATAACAGTTGAATTTGCAAAATGAAAGTAGCATGCTAATCACAACTCTTCTGCCAACTACAGGCCCATTTTCAGCTTTATGGGACATTTCATTAGACTATAGCGGATCAGAAGAAAAGGATCTTCCCTACCGATGAACCCATGCTAGAAAGGGCAAAGAGAAAAAGCTCCACTTTTCTAGATCCATCAGCTCTACTGGATAACTCAGCCAGCAGTGGGAGATGTGGAGGTGGGTTGTAAGATAAGGAACAGGCTAGAGGCAAGAAAAGCTGTTATAATTATAGCTGGGAACACAGAATTTGTTAAAGGAAGTCTACTGTATAATTACATTTGAAAATTTAGCAAGATGCCCAGAGGCTGGCTTGCAGCTGTCAGGAACGGGTACCGCTGGAGTTCTGCTCAAGAGGCAGCACTGCTGGGGCTGGGCCCACCTCCCTCCGGTTAAGAGGACTTTGATAAGGCAAAGGAGAAACTACAGCTAAAATTAGTAAGATTATATAACACATGAGATTATACTTAATTCTCAGCAGAAAGTGTCCAGAGATTGGGCATTATTTTAAAGGAAACTAGCACAAATCTGCTGTTTGCACTATATATGGAATATTTTTGCAATGAACAAGGACTCTGCAAATTGCTCATTTTGTGTAATAACAGTTAAAATATAGGTGTTTTTGATAATGTTAATCAAGTTACTCTCATCTACAGGCAAAGGTCAGTTTGTATACCACATCACACTTCTCACTTTGACTAACCTGGCCTGATCATCAAAAGGAAGTGAGTGGGCAGAATGCAAACGCAACACAAAAGACAAAGCAAAAACCTGCATATCTGATTCCAACCTTGGATTTACTGCTGATGTGATCTTGCTACTGAGAAACAAGCAGTAATACTTTAAAAAGTGGTAATCTGCAGACATCACACTAATGAAACATGAAATATGATTAAGACACTTTGGAAAAACAAGCTGGAGAAATCATTCATTTAATATGAAGAGTTAGTATTTCTACTTTAAAAAGTATATTCTGACAATTCAAATATGAGCAAATTTAGTACTGAGCACGGTTTGGCAAGAATTTTAAAAATATAGTTCCATATTGATGTTGAAAATTATCATCACGTGTTAAGTATTACTGAGTTTTATTTATAACATGTCCATTTAAAGAACTGAGTGAGACTCATATTTGGAATGTTGGCAGAATTCAACACTATGTCTTCAAATTCTCATCACACCAAAAAAAAAAAAAAAAAAAAAAAAAAAAAGCTCCAGGAGAAACAGCAGCGACCGCAAACCTAAAACAAAAATAGAATTATTTCTAGATGCTGTGACGGATGTTTCTGCAATTTTAAACTTATGTTTTTATGAGAAATTTAAATAAAGTATGTATGTCCATTTGACACTGCTGACTGTAAGGAGTGAAATGTTTAAATGTCCAATTCTTAAGTACTGGTAGCACAACAACTATTCCATATTTACTCTACCAGCCTAAGAATACTCTGAAGTTTAATGCATCATTATTATAATCAGTTTAGATATTATAGTTGTCATTTCTACAGAAAGGCAGAAATATTTTCTAGTATAAGGAGTTTACTCAGAAAAACGTGATAAGCTAAGACTGAGTATCATGTTCCTTTCAGCTGACCAATTTCAAGTTCGTCTTTGGCACAATATAACAGGTTTGAGTTATGTTATCTACAACAATTCATTCCATGAAGAAAAAGAAAGCTGAAGAAAATAAGAAATCAACTTTTCTACATAAAACAAAATTACTTAGCCCATAACATCTCTCTCCTCTTTACTTTTCATTATACCAAGACGGAAACCTTAAGTTTGAAGGACTATCATTTCAATAAAAGAGGAAACATTTAACATACAACTATTATTGATTTTAGAACTTTACAGATAATTAATCTTTACAATATTTTTAATTTATTCCTTTGTTTTCACTTTAAAAAGAATGTATTAACTTGAAAAATTCACAGTCATACTTTGAAACTCATCCAAAACAAACTTAAGTGTCCTTTTCAATTAGAAATGAAAATCAATTTTAAAAGAAACTACAGATGCAAGAACATAATATTGATTTCATCCAGTGACCTACATTGGTTCAAATGTGAATTTTTCAGAACTGTCTGATTTGAAATAGAATTGAGTCCTGATCAATTCTGGTTCCACAGAGACTGTAAATGTAAAAGAAAAATGGCAGGTTTCATACTGATTTCCTCTGCTTCAAGTATAATCTCTTCCTATATGATTTTTGTCATATTCAACTATACTTTATAATGCAGTCTTAAGGACTACAATGATACCTTTGGAAATGTACACAGAATTCAGTCTTTCATCTAAAATATAACTGCAGAAGAACAAAAGCATTTTCTTGAAAGAGTTAATCTCACGTATCAACATTTCTACAGTGAGATACAAGAAAGCCAGCTACGTTACCCAGCTGATAGTTGCATGTTCTTGCCATTGCTCTTGACAAAGAAATGCCTTTAAACTTCTTAACATTGATTTTTAAAGAAAAAAGAACATCTTATAGAGAATTTTCCCTATATTCTAATATATAAGAACATGAATCTATAAATCAAGGAAGAGGTTTTACCTTTATATACAAATAGAAAAAAAAATGAAAACAAAGCAGAAGAAAAAAATGAAGAATGTCCTTCCTCGCTTCTACATAACGTAAAAGGAACACCTTTCTATCTGTGATGAAAACACACAAGATATGAGCCTTTTTGTTGCAGAAATGAATTCTTCCAGTGTTCTTTCAGTACGTGCATATATATATATTTATACACACACATATATAAAGACACACGGTTGTGGTTTTAAGTAACTCTACTTCTTTTTTAAATGTTTTAGCAACTCGATGTTGCTGTCTCCTCAAGAGCAGTGTGCCTTCAGTACACAGATAAGCAATACCACATCTCCAAAAGACAAGTGGTGAAGTCCAGTTCCACAAAAGCTCCAAGAGTGTGAATCAAAAGACCTTCTGCTCATCTTACTTCTGTATCTCTGCCAATACTTATTTTGATCGTGTGTATGTGTTTTTAGGTGTAATTACACACATACATAAGAAAGTGAACTTTGTTTCTGGTTATAAGTCTCTCTACAAATATTCTTACATTTCCATTTTTCTCTGGTGAGGTTTTGACTTCTGCTCCTGTTATCACTACAGGCATCTGTAACACATGATAACCTGTGTTTTTGCCCTGCTTATCAGTGCCTATCTATATTCACTAAAACAAAGGCAATTTTCAAAATAGGTGCTGGGCACAATACAACTAAATATTCACAACTAACGATTGCCTTAAACATTTTAAGATATTTGACTATTTTTAAGAAATTCAACTTATCTGCATGAAGATACACTTTAACATAATGATACTTAAACAGGGAATATAATAGCCTCCTGTTTCAAAAAATTACTTGCAAATATTTAAAGCAGTTATCTTCCCTTCTAAAAGGGGGGAGGATGGCTGTCAAAGAACATGTATTACCTCCTAAATTCAGGGAAAAACAAAGCAAAAATGCACATTATATATAAAGTAGCAAAAAGCAGAGACAACTTCACTAGTCTGTGACATATGACATCTGGTAGACTATTATCATAATAAATGGGAAAAGGAGAAGAGATTCTGTCAACAGCCAGGCACGAAGAAATGCATCTTCGTCAGAATGACAAACATCTCCTCCTTAAACAAACACAGGTCATACTGAAATCCAACTACCTAGGAGATAAGTATATTCCCCTTATTTTATCCTGTTTTTCTTTTCAGTGTTAACAATTTCACTAAACCACAACAGAGTTTCGTTTATCAGAAAAATATATTTATGCAATTTAATTTATTTCTAGTGAGGAGAAATTACACTTACTGATATTCAGTGGGTGAAAGCTCACTAGAAACAGTCTCTTACTTTTCGCACTTTTATAAACTACTTCAGCTATGCGGATACTAACTTGGATTGACAAATAACAGACTGTAAAATTCCTGTGCATCAACCTGTGACTCCTGTCGTTACAGCCACTCAGATACCTCACAGGGGTTGAAAAAGATTCAACAACAGTTGAATGGTGTAACATCCCAACCACTACTCTCCTGGGCACCATACTACGTATCTGATGCCATGTGCATCCCACAAAATAATCCTCTAATCTATGAGAAAGCAGAGGAAACCATAATGCAGGTAACATTCCCACAACTCATGTTTCATGTGGTTCATTTTGGTCCATTTTATTTTTAAATTTCATGTCATCAGATAAGAAGAAATCAAGAGAGCCATCAAATGATTCTTATCCTGTGGAGACTAAAATTTGCAATTGGATGCTTTAAAAAAGGTTAGAAGACTGTCTTTTATGTGTGAAGAGCTAATTCACAGATATTTAGTCCTTTCAGAAACTAGATATACACCTGCAAAACAACTTTATATTTAATTTATAACAATTTTGTACATGAACAGAGGAGGAAGTTTCAGAGTCACTAAACGAGTAGCAGAGTCACAGGGTAATGATGGGTTTTTGTAAGACACACAAGAATTTGAGAAAGTGAATGGGATAGGCATTGCTTTTCTTTTGGAAAAGCCTATTCCCAGGGGTGCTTAACTACAAAATTCTGAAAGAAAGACTTAACAGCTGTAACGTTCAGTATCGTTGTATTCTTATATATCCATATTCTGAACTCCCGTTACTATTGGGATCCTTCCATTGCAGTGCTGGCAGAGATTGAGTTTGTACAATGGCATTTATTTTTAACCGGCTTTAAAGAAATTAATGAGTGATTTGGTCACATATTTACAGACTTCAGTAAAAGGCGATGCCATCAATATACCAGAGAGACTGATTTGGCAATCGTGTCTCTAACTCACATGTACTCTCACCTCCAAACTATTCTCTCTTGTCAATGCATAAATGAGGTTTCTAGAATCGTAAGGAAGGAAACCACAACACGACTGCACTTTCAAAACACTTAGAAACACATGGTGCAGTTTAACGCTGATTCTGACCATCCTAAGAGCAGACAGGAACCAAAAAAGGATGTTCCACTTTGCCCTGGTCACTACATTCCTCCAGAGGAAGATATTTCTGCTGTGAACCAACTGAGGATGTAACTGAAAAGAAAAAGAGCCTGCAAGGACAAACCTGTTCTAAACTTGTGTAGGTGTAAGAAGATGGTGCATAAAGTAACACGGAGCAAAGGCAGCTAGTATACCAAGGAAAGCTCTGCAAGGAAAATGTGGACTGTGTGGGTTACAATTCTGCTCTCTTATCAATGTATTGTTTTTAAAATTGACTGTCAGA